>NC_135661.1:25790424-25899533 GCF_964188315.1 Podarcis muralis | reverse complement strand
TGATTATTTATTTAAAAGCCCTAACTGAACATTAGCCCCACTCCCGAATTGATTCCAGGCTGGATCTGGGTTGGGTGGACTCCAAGGCGAGGCTGATCTGGAGGCCCTGGTTAGGGGTACTGTGCAAGGCCTTATGCCCAGTTCATAGTCCCCCCACGGAAGCGAGCGTCTTCATGTCTTAAGCACATGAAGCTCTGATTTTCAATCACAGAGTGGAACGTTGACAGCTTTCGTGGGGAGCCTCTTTCTCCTGCAGGGAATATGGCCAGGGATGCCAGCCTGAAATACAGCAGCATGCTGGGCCCTTACACGCTTTCCCTACGAAACGCCATGGGGTTGTGTTTACTTACCCAACAGACACAACCACTGAATCAGTCTCCTTGGCAATCTTGCTGCAGACATCTTCATAGAATGCTAGCAAGTTGGGAGGGAAATTCAAAATTGGGAAGCAATTATGTGGAAGATATACCTAATGAAAGGAAGCTGTTTCACAACAGCTGTTTTGCAAAGAAATCTTCCCTTTCATACAGTATTGGTACATGCGATATTCACTGACATAAGCCTTTTCATGCATCGTGAACATCCCATTGCTAGCGAGCTGCATTGTAAGCGTCAGAGACTGACTTTGGGTTCACAAATTGCTTCCCAAACTGCAAATTAAATAGGTTCACATATAAAAACAAATTGAACAAAATTACAACCTCCCTCCCCCAGACACAAACAAATCTTCAGCTTAAGAGATATGGGGCATGGTGTCGGGGATCCAGCAGGGTCAGACGCTTGGGAGGGGTCTGATTCTGAGAATGAGGCTGACTCTGAGAATGAGAGATCGCAGCCTCAGGCAAGGCAGGGGTGGGTTTACTTAGCCCCCCTTCCTTCTCTGTCTTATGAAGCCGGAAGAGTAACAAAGGCAGGGAGTTTGCGGCTTCCGAATGTTGGGGGGGGAGATGTCCTGGAAGAGGATACTAGAGTAGAGCTCTCAGAGGAATCTTCGCTGGACAGCGAGGGGGGAGGATGCCCAAATTCTCCTCGCAGCAGGTTGGAGTGGGAGGTGAAAATGCTAAGTAAGGGGGAAAGGGGAAGGACCGGATCTTGTCTCCCTTTGTCAGCGGCGTAGCGTGGGTTGTCAGCACCCGGGGCAAGGCAAGTAATTTGTGCCCCCTAACCCGTGGATTTGTGCCCCCTAACCTGTGGATTTGCGCCCCCTAACCCATGGATTTGCCCTAACCCCAGATGTTGCGCCCGGTGCGGCCGGCCCCCCCTGCACCCCCCACGCTACACCACTGCCCTTTGTGCTGTCTGAGAAACGGAAACTCAGACTGAGCACGTTTATTGGAGAATGACAGGCGTTTGCCACACTCTGTGATTTTGAACTGTAAATAAACATACATAAATCTTCCAGAGGCTGATTAATTCTTATCAGAGCTGTTTGCCGGCCTGAGATCATTACACACAGATCCATGAGTTGCAAGCTTTCATTGAATTAAGATGTTATTGTTTGTATTCATATATGCAAACCTATTTCAATTTTCAGAGATAGGAAAAACAAACTTGTTATAAGAACCTCCCAAATCTCCACCTTGGAAGAAATCTGTCTAGCCGTTGAATGTCTGTAGCAATGAATGTCTGTAGCAATAGCAAACTCTTGCAGGAGGTTGTGTCACCAGTCTCCTGATTCCCAATTTCTTCATGTGTCACTTGATCCTAGCCTTCCTTCCTCCCGCAGTTCCTGCTTTATAGGCTGTTGCAATGGAAGGCTACTGAATGGGACTTGTTAATTGCCAACATATTACATTGCAATTGGTCTTCTGAGATGAAACCTGGTGCGAGTCCAGTTCTCTCAACCACTCATATCGTTATCTTTGAGGGATAGGAAAGAGCCATTCTGGATTAGGCCAAAGGCCCAGCCAGCCCAGCCTTGTGTTCTCCCCAAGGCCAACCAGATGTCAGCAGGAAGCCCACAAAGAGAGCCTGTCTGCAACAGTACTCCGCTCACCTGCATGGGGAATTTTCGGGCGTGATGGCAGGCGATTTGGGGAACTCTGATAACAAGTTTGTTGCTTTGTGTTTCTGAAAGTGGCACGGCTATTTGCCAACTTGTAAAATTGTGATCGGTTTTGTGAGATGGAAACCTGGTGGAGGTCCAGTTTGTTTCGGGCTACGGGTTTCAGAAAGTTGACCTGTGTATACAGATAAATAAGCACAAATGGGTGTGGTGGGTGAGTGTGGGATTTGGTCAGGTGTAAACAAGGGGGTACCCAGAGGTGGGAAGGGGGCTGGGTTGGTAAGCAGAGCAATCAGGAACAGCAACCTATTAGGTACATGTTTGTGAACCTCTTTGAGGTTCTATGTAATCAAGTGTTATACGAATTTTATGAAATGAATGAGTCAGTATCAGCAGTGGGGGGGGATCTGTCCCTCCCCCAGGGGCTGCTTGCTGGAGTGCAGCTCCCCGGAACCCTGATCATTGACAACTAGAGACGTAGGATCTGGGAAGCCATGAGAACAAGAGGGTCCATGTCTATAAATTAACAAATGCAAATCCAAAGCACACGTGTGCCCCTTGTCTCTTCAGGAACTTCCACCAACACTCTTGTATTTCAGCCCTGTAAACCTCTCTTCCAATGATATCTGAAGCACTTCTACCCAGAAAGCAGATTCCAACTAAGCATTAGAAACACCTTTCTGATGGTAAGAGTTGTTCGACAGGGAACCGCCTCCCTTGGGAGGTGGCAAGCTCTCTTTGACTGGAGGTTTGACAATAGAGGTTTCACACCATTTCTAGGATTCTACATGGGCTTACTTGAGTTCAATGGGGCTTGCCTCTAGATAAGTGTTCACGGGCTGACAGCCTTAATCTCTTACCGATGCTTCCAATCATCCCAGCTCCTCCATGAAAGAACATAAATCCTTTCCTTGGGCCAGCAGATGGTGTTTTGGGCTGATAAACCCTCACAGGCACCCCGTCAAAAAGCAGATCTTTGGCAGAGAGGCTGGGATCCACTCTTGGATTCCAGAAATTCATGAGGAAGCGGATAACGGCAACCTGTCTGCAGATACCCAGCAGTTCAAGACACTTCCCCTGTTGGGCAAAGGAAAAGTCTAAAGAAAATCGTCCCCACATTTGCATCCTATTCACAATGGGTGGTATCCAAATAAGTCCTATTTAAAGTAGACACATGAAAATGAATGAGCCCATGTTAGCCAAGTCGATTAATTTCAATTGGTCAGCATAGAATTGGTCACCCCAACCCAAACACCCGCCAAGGTACAGAGGCAAAAGAAACTGGGAAACAAGCTAAGCTTTGGAGAAACAATCCACAATCTCCCTGCTTGCCTATGAGGCAATATGTGCTTTCCTGAAGAAACCATGACGTAAAGAAAATATGGCTTTTTCTCTCTATGTGTGTCCTTCTATAGGCTGAAAGGAAGCCCTTGTTGAATGTGATAATATCTTCATTGCATCGTCAAGTGAATTCATTGATTTTACTGATTCCATTATGCATGTTGGATTAAGCAGTATATGAATTACTTAAATATATAAACTGTTATTTATTATTTTTAATTAAATAAATATACTGCCCTTCATGAAAGGATCTCATGGTGGTTCACAGCAAAAAAAATGCAAGATAAAAACCCAAAATACACAATGAAAGAACAAAGCAAACCAATAACACCTTTAAAAGATATAGAAATGTTTTTGCCTGGTGCCTACAGATAAGTATTATTAACTCTAATAATAATAATAATACATTTCTTAATCACCTTTCCCATAAGAACATAAGAAGGACCTGCTGGCTCAACTAACGGCTCATCCAGTCCCCAACTTACCGCAGTGAATGCCATTATGGTAAGACAGTGAAGACCTCGAAGCTTTAATGGACTGTCAAATCCAGGTGGAATTTCACTCCTGGAAAGATCATAGTAAATCGCCCAGGAGAGGAGAGACAGGGAAGGAATCCCTATAACTCCATTCAACGCCAGCAGCAGGCTCTGAAGAAGCTCCATTTCTCCGTTCCAAAGAGTGAGACGCAAACACTGAGCCTAAACTGTCAGCATTTGCTGCTGTTTAACTCCACCGTGGTATCTATACACAGCCGGTTGTAGGTTGGTTGATGAACTGTTTCACAATAGAACACAGACTTCCCTGTAGATGTGATATCCATAAGAACACCAAGAACAATTTCATGGGTCAGGTTGGCACAATTAGTGGTGCCCTATTCAGGAATTTCAAGTCCAGCCACCGAACCATCCAGCTCCATGTAAAGCTCTTCAGTTTGGAACTGGCTTCAGATTTATCAGGACAAATGAAGGAATTGAAAATAAAAATACAAACAGTAGAGGAACAATCGGAAAAAATGCAAATAGAAATGAGGGGAAATAAAAAAGAAGGGGAAAGAATGAAAGGGCAAATAGAAGAACTTTCAAAAACACAAGAAAATACATTAGACAATCTAGCCTTTCTTGAAATGAACCAAAAAGCACAGAACTTGAAATCTCGCGGACTTCCAGAGAAAGATGGGGAGAATGTGAGAGAAAGACTTATCACAGAAATTGCTAGATTACATGGTGACTAATGTTTTCAGAATAAAAGTCACCTTGGTCCAAGCAAGACAAAAAAGAAATACCCTGGAGATTGTTTAGCAATCTTTAACTCGCCAGAAGTGAGGAATACTATTCTGAGGAAGAGCCGAGAAAAACAATTGATTATAGATAGGAAAACAATTGTGGTGTTTAAGGATATTCCCAATCGTTTTTTACACAAGAGAAATGTTTACAAAGAATGGGGGGGGGGGGAATAGCTGACGAAATAAAGTTCCAATGGGAGCATCCAGAAGGTGTGTCATTTTATTCTAAAGTCAAAAAATTTAAAATTAAGACAGTACAAGAAACGCAGAAATTTGGGAGAAGATATAAGGAGTTGGGGAAGATGGAGGGAGGGAAACAGGAAAGTGAAGAGGATAAACAAGAACAAGAGGGAGAAGAGGCAGATATTTAAGTATAAACAATAAAATAAAATTGTATTTAATTAAATAAATCAAAATGACAATTAAAATTATATCATGGAATGTTAATGGCATGAATAATAAAGCAAAAAAAATTGAATATGAGTTATTTAAAAAAAACATAGACATAATCTGTTTACAAGAAATACACGTAACATGGAAACACAATAGAGTTTTAAAGAATAAAAAATTGGGGAATGAATTCATTTCCTCAGATGTGCAAAAGAAGAGAGGAGTTGTTATATATGTCAAAAATAAATATAGTACACAACAAATATTTAAAGATAATGAAGGAAGAATAGTAGGAATACAAGTACAAATAGAAGGAGAAAAAATAATCATAGTTGGGATATATGTGCCAAAACGAAAAGAAAGCAGACCTTTACAAAAATGACAGGAAATATGGATTACATAGAGGAAATTATGTAGAGGAAATACATTAGAGGAAATATTGACTACATAGACTATAATACTATATTGTTGGGAGACTTCAATGAGGTAATCTCCACTGAACTGGATAGATCAACAAGAAGAATGAAATCGGACCAGGGGAAATTACCGAATTCTTTTATATCCTTAACAGAGAATAAAGAATTAATGGATATAAGACTAAAAAACCCCATTAACAAAACAATTCACATATTACTCAGAACCAAATCAAAGGTGGAGCCGGATACACCAAATTTGGATATCAAAAGAACCAACTACAAGAGTGGTGAAAGCTGAAATTTTACCGAAGACGTTATCAGATCATAATGTTACTGAAATGGAACGGAAGGCTAAAGACCCAACAGCTAGGAAGTGGAGAATAAATGACGAATTGTTAGACAATACAGAAATATTAGAAAGAATAAAAAAATATCTAAGTACCGTGTTTTTCGCCCCATAGGACGCACCGGCCCATAGGACGCACCTAGTTTTTTTGGGGGGGGGAAATAAAGGGGGGAATTATTTTTTCCCCAGGTGCCGGGATGGGGCGGGGGATGCCCGAGCTTCCCCCGACCCCAGCCCCCAGAACAGGCTGCTATCCGCAAGCCTAGGGAGCCCGGCGGGAAGTCACGCCAGTCTCCCCAGGCATGCGGATATCTGTCCCCTGAGCTTCTGGGCTGGCAGTGGGGAGAAGCTCCGCCTCCCCGCTGTCCCCCGAGCTTGTGGGGCTGGCGCTGGGGAGAAGCACGCTTCTCCCAGCGCCAGCCTCGGAACAAGGTCGGGGAACAGTGGGAAGGCGCGCTGCACCTCCCCGCTGTCCCCTGAGTTTGTGGGGCTGCCCAATATCTGCACGAAGCCCGAGGTGCCCTGCGCAGCGCTCCCCGGGCTTCGGGCTGCAGGCTGCTATCCGCAAGCCTTCGGAGCATGGTGGGCACTCCCGCTGCACTCCGAAGGTTTGCGGATAGCTTCCTGAAGCCTGGATAGCGAGAGGGGTCGGTGCGCACCTGCATTCGCCTGCATTTGCCCCATAGGACGCACATACATTTCCCCTTCATTTTTGGAGGGGGAAAAGTGCGTCCTATAGGGCGAAAAATACAGTACATACTTTGAATTAAACCTAAATAAAGGTATAGACATAAATGTAGTCTGGGATGCAAGTAAAGCTATTATGGAGGATTCTTCCTGCAACTGAATTGTATCCAAAATAGGGAAAGGGGAAATAATAAAGTAGAAATATTAAATAAAATAAAAGATATAGAAAACCAGATGGTTAGGAAACCAGAGGACCCCAAAGTAAAACAAGCAAGTAAATTGTTGCAAATGAAACTATCTATGATTATAAATCAGGAGGTGGAATGGAAAATGAAACTACTAAAACAGCAAAACTTTGAATCAGCAAACAAAACTGGAAAATGGTTAGCTTGGCAACTAAAGAAAAAACAAGGACAGAAGATCATAAATACAATAAAAGACAATAATGAAATGCTAGATAATCCCGAAGAAATAAGGAACGTTTTCCTTAAATTTTACAAAGAACTATATAAGAAAGAAAATGAGGAGAAGATAAGAAAACATAAACTGAGGGCAATTTGCCAAGAAAGAAGAGAACAACTAGAAAAACCAGTATCAGAAGAAGAGATTATAGATGCAATTAAGCAAGGAAAGAATGGGAAGGCCCCAGGGCCTGATGGCATACCAATTAAATATTATAAGAAATTAAGTCAAATTAAGTCCTCTCACTAAAGGAAATAATGAATAATATAATGGAAAAAAGCAGATTCCCAATAAATGGGAATTTAAATAAATGGACACATTCTATTCATGTAAGAACGTGCTGATTCCCAGACCGTCAACGGGCCAGATTGAGAATGTGATTGGGCCGCATCCGGCCCATGGGCCTTAGGTTGCCTACCACTGCTCTACATGCTGTGAGACTGCAACTCCCAGTAGTCACAGGCAGGGATGAGTGAATCCTTCTCATTTTTCCACACTTACCTTCAGTTCTCTACCCGCCCAGGGTTTCCAGCCTCGTTGCTTGGCTTTGAGACCATATGTGCTTTCCTGAAGAAACCATGATGCAAACAAAATATGGCTTTGTGTGAATGATTTATTTCTATGTGTGTCCTTCTATATGCATGTTGGTTTAAGCAGTATATGAATAACTTAAATCTATAAACTGTTATTATTATAACTGTTATTATTGTTAATTAAATATACAGTGTGGTACCTCGGGTTACATACGCTTCAGATTACAGACTCTGCTAACCCGGAAACAGTACCTCGGGTTAAGAACTTTGCTTCAGGATGAGAACAGAAATCGTGCTCTGGTGGCACAGCAGCAGCTGGAGGCCCCATTAGCTAAACTGGTGCTTCAGGTTAAGAACAGTTTCAGGTTAAGAACGGACCTTCAGAACGAATTAAGTACTTAACCCGAGGTACCACTGTACTGCACTTCATGGAAGGATCAAAGGGTGGTTCACAGCAAAAAAAAAAAATACAAGATAAAAACCCAAAACACAATGAAAGCAAGAACCCAAGAACAAAGCATACCAATAACACCTTTAAAAGATATAGAAATGTTTTTGCCTGGTGCCTACAAATGCATATTATTAATAATAATAATAATAATAATAATAATAATAATAATAATACATTTCTTAATCACCTTTCCCATGAGAACATAAAAAGGACCTGCTGGCTCAGCTAACAGCTCATCCAGTCCCCAACTTACCGCAGTGAATGCCATTATGGTAAGACAGTGAAGACCTCGAAGCTTCAATGGACTGTCAAATCCAGGTAGAATTTCACTCCTGGAAAGATCATAGTAAATCACCCAGGAGAGAAGAGACAGGGAAGGAATCCCTATAACTCCATTCAACCCAAGCAGGAGGTTCTGAAAAAGTTCCATTTCTCTGTTCCAAAGAGTGAGACGCAAACACTGAGCCTAAACTGTCAGCATTTGCTGCTGTTTAACTCCACCAGTGGTATCTATACACAGCCGGTTGTAGGTTGGTTGATGAACTATTTCCCAATTACAGCACAGACTTCCATGTAGATGTGATATCCATCAGAATACCAAGAACAATTTTATGGGTCTTGACGGTGGCACAATTAGTGGTGCCCTATTTAGGAATTTCAAGTCCAGCTACCAAACCATCCAGCTCCAGGTAAAGCTTTTCAGTTTTACATACCCCGGGTGTTTGTTGACTGAAGTTCCAAACATCCCCACCCAGCTTAACCCAATAGTCAGGAATGGTGGGAGTTCTAGTCTAAGGTGGAAGAGGACTTGTGCGCACTTCCTGGCCCAAGATTTCCAAGGCTTCCGACATGAGTCCCATTCCTACCTAAGACCCTGGATATTCAAATCATGGGCTCTGGACTTCCAGTTTTACCACTGCCATTTGAAGGAGCAGAATATCAACTTTCCAGAGAGGTCCTGAGCTTTGAGAGGAAAAAAGAGGTTACACTAGGGCAAAAGCGAGGTTATGTAAGGGGCTGGGGGTTTGTCTGTGTTCAGAGGCGTAGGGGGGAGCCCAGTATTCGTTGTGGACAAGAAAACAATGAATCAGCATCGCCTTGCAGTGGATTATCGCCTCTTGAACAAGGTAACTGAACCCGTAGCCTTCCCCATGCCCAGAATTGACGATGTTTTGATGCATGTGAGGCAGGGGAAATTTTTACCAAACTGGACCTAAGGGGAGCATACAATCTGATTAGAGTGAGAGAGGGGGGCGAATGGAAGACGACCATGTTAACCCCCCTGGGGGCGTTTGAGTATCTCGTCATGCCGTTTGGATTGCAATCGGGATCCGCCTGCTTTCAAGCCTTTATGCACCACATGTTGGGGCCCCTGCTGTACAAGAATTGCGTGGCCTTATTGGAGGACATTTTGATCTTCCCTGAAAATGAAGCACAGCACGTGAAAGACATCAGGCATGTGCTAGAGAGATTGAAGAAGCATCAGTTGTAGGTCAAGCTGGAGAAATGCCAATTCCATGCTTGAGAGTTGGAGTTCCTGGAGTACCAACTGTCAGACAAGGTGCTGGTCATGGACCCAGAGAAGGTGAAAGCAGTGCTGGAATGGAAGAGTCCCAAAACAAAGAAGGATGTGCAGAGGTTCCTAGGTTTCAGCAACTTCTACAGGAAGTTCATCAAGAACTTTGCTCACTCGACAGCACCCATAACGGATTGTCTCAGCGGCAAGAAGAAGTTTGCGTGGACCAAGGAAGTGCAGCAGTGCTTTGAAAGGTTAAAGAAGGCTTTTGCCTCTGAGGAGCAGCTCCTGCACGTGGATCCTGGGAAGCCACTGAGAGTGGAGACGGACGCTTCAGACCAGGCCATCGGGGCAGTACTGTTGCAACAAGGGTCAGCGGAGGACTGCAGACCTTGTGCGTTTTTCTCCAGGAAACTGAGCAAGTCAGAACAACATTACACTGTTTATGACAAAGAATTGCTGGCCATTTATGCGGCCTTTTGGCAGTGGACACACTTTTTGATTGGGGCGCAGCACCAGATCCAGGTCCGAATGGACCACAAGAACCTGGAAAACTGGCGAACAACGTGTGTGCTAAACCAGAGACAGGTCCGGTGGCCGCAAACATTATCACGGTATCACTTTGAGATACAATATGTACCGGGGGGGGGGGGATGTGAGGTCGGAAGCACTTTCCAGAAAACCTGAGTATATGGAAGGCGAAGTACCTCCTGTGGCCAGCCCAAGTTCCCAGAAGACTGATGGTCATGTGGGGGAGCACTGGTAGGGGAGGAAGAACTGGTTGGGCTCACCAGACACAATGAGTTTGCTCCGATTAAATTAGGGAGCTCAGAGATGGAAAGGGGGAAATGGGGGGGGTTGAGGAAAAAGGAGGGTTCTTGTACTACAAAGGGGCACTGTATGCACCAGGAGAAGCATTGAGGGCCAAAATACTTAGGCAGCTCCATGACAACCCCACAGCCGGGCATTTTGACCAACTCCCTTCTCTTGCGGGGGCCCAAATAGTACCATTGTCTTCCGTTAAAACTTTGGGTGTAATCCTTGACACCTCCCTTTCCATGGAGGTGCAAGTTACAGCAACAGCCAAGGCGACATTTTTCCACCTTCGCCGCATGAAACAGTTGGTCCCTTACCTTTCCCGCCCTGACCTGGCCACAGTGATCCATGCGACGGTCATCTCCAGGCTTGACTACTGTAATTCGCTCTACGCGGGGCTGCCCTTGAAGCTGTCCCAGAAACTCCAGCGGGTACAGAATGCTGCAGCAAGGTTCCTCACGGGGTCTCTGCCATGGGAGCATATTCACCCAGTGCTTTTCAAGCTGCACTGGCTCCCGGTAGAGTACAGGGTCAGATTTAAGGTGCTGCTTTTGACCTTTAAAGCCCTTCACGGCCTAGGACCCTCGTACCTACTGGACCGCCTCTCCTGGTATGCCCCACGGAGAGCCTCAAGGTCCATAAATAGCAACACCCTAGTGGTCCCGGGCCCTAATAAAGTTAGATTAGCTTCAACCAGAGCCAGGGCCTTTTCAGCTCTGGCTCCGGCCTGATGGAACACTCTGCCTCATGAGACCAGGGCCCTGCAGGATCTGATTTCTTTCCACAGGGCCTGCAAGACAGAGTTGTTCCGCCTGGCCTTTGGCTTGGAGCCAATTTGATTCCCCCCCCTCTCTTTCTTTTTTCTTTTCCTTCTCCTCCTGCGATGAGGCTACATTTCAATATTTTAATGTCTCAATATTTTAATGTTGTATTTTAATTTTGTTTTTAAGTTGTGATCATTCAACTTGTTTTTATTATTGCTTATAAGCTGCTCTGAGCCCGTCCTTGGCTGGGGAGGGCGGGGTATAAATAATAACAACAACAACAACAACAACAACAACAACAACAATAATAATAATAATAATAATAATAATAATAATACCATGCTATTAGTCACCAGACAGTTCTGGTGGCCCAAGGTGGCCCATTTTTGGAGGTTTACATCAATACAAATGACAGAATCGATAAAATATGTGAACCAATAGGCTTTCCTTTGATATATTTTTTAAGCAGAGGAATCTTCAAAAGTTCATCGAATCATAGATCTTATTCTACTTGCCTCCACTGAGTTTTTTTGTAGTGTTTGCTGTCACCTTGGTTTCCAGACCCTTGATCAGCCTGATCTCCTTCCTCTGCACAAATTCCAGCTTATCAATTATCCTAATTAAATTGTAGTGCCCAGAACTGGACACAGTTCTCCTGGTCAAGGCAAAATGGAGTGGAACTATTACTTCTCTTGATCAGGACACTATAATTCTGTTGATTCAGCCTAGAACAGCATTAGCAGTGCAGATCTCCAGCCAACTAATGGGAAAATGGAAGAGGAAATGTCTGTAAAATGCATATATTAGTGAAAATAATATAGAAATGACATATATTAGAGCAAATTGTTTGTAATCCATATGAAGTAAACATGTTTCTTGGTGAAATTTCACACTAAAGTGCTGGTGAATTTTCATGAGGAATTCCCCACTGCCCCCAAGAACCACATATTTCTACAGAATTGTGGAGAACTGAACAGAAGATTGTGAAAATCAGAAACTATCAGAAGCTGAAGTTGGCAGATTGTCCCCTCTTTATGAATGACTCACAAATTCAAGATATTTCCTCTCATAAGTTTTTGACAAAGTCTACAATGCTGTCCATTAATTCAACTGCAGCAGGGAATGCCAAGATGCATCCTTTGAAGAAGTTTATCATCCCATGAAACCCGTTCTCAACATGGAACCAGCTGACTTCCACCCCGTGGTCCACCAGACGTTTCTTGTACAGCAGTACGTCGTCTCGTACTACGTCGTACTCACAGCTCACAATTAGGGTTTCAGGAAGCTTCTGGATAACAGAGTCCTCAGCAAAAAGGCAAGAATAGTCTTCTAATGTCTCTGATAATTGCCTATAGACTTCAGGTTCATAAGGAGCAAGTGGGACTTGTTTGTAGCCTCTCCCCTTAAATCTCTCTGGAAGGTTGTCTGGACTCAACCACTTCCCAAATTTCAGCCTCATTGAATCTGGCACATGAGAGCCCTTCAGGACCTGGCCTAACAAAGAAGTGTCCTTTCCAATATACTTCAATCCAAAGTAAACAACACTTTCCCGGAACAGGATGGGCATTGAACTGTTCTGCTGATAGGAAGGCAGGTTGTAGTCCAGAGCCTGTGTATAAGGATAGATGAGCACTTGAGCCCGTAGCTTTGGAAGGTCTGTTCTCTCCACCAATTTCTGGGCAACAACAGAAGCATAATTGCCCCCAGAACTGTCCCCACCAACAATGATCTTGGAAGGATCCACCCCATGAGAAGCTGCATTTTGAATTAGGTGTATGGTAGCAGCAAGGCAGTCCTTGTACTGAGCGGGAGGAAGATGCTCAGGAGACAGGCGGTAGCTGCAGAATAAAACAGAAGCAAAGAGGTAACCTTCCAGACTCTTTTCCAAACGCATTCATGATCACATAGGATTACAAGAAGAGCCTGCTGGATCAGTTATAGCAGATACAATGCAGGTGACAGTCAGCTGGCTTATGCCCTTAAAAAACCGACTTTACCAGCTAGCAAAAGAGTGTAGGGAACACTGGGGAAGCAGAACCCTGCAGGATTGGATCCAGCTGGTGGAAGACCATTTGCCAGTTGCAACTTTCCCTCCTCCTCCTGTTTAGATGCAGGGGGCGTTTCCCAGTCTCTTCCTGATTATACATTTAAAAGCCCTAACTGAACATTAGCCCCACTCCCGAATTGATTCCAGGCTGGATCTGGGTTGGGTGGACTCCAAGGCGAGGCTGATCTGGAGGCCCTGGTTAGGGGTGCTGTGCAAGGCCTTATGCCCAGCTCATAGTCCCCCCATGGAAGCGAGCGTGTTCATGTCTTAAGCACATGAAGCTCTGATTTTCAATCACAGAACAGAATGTTGACAGCTTTCGTGGGGAGCCTCTTTCTCCTGCAAGGAATATGACAAGGGATGCCAGCCTGAAATACAGCAGCATGCTGGGCCCTTACACGCTTTCCCTACGAAAGGCCATGTGGTTGTGTTTACTTACCCAACAGACACAACCACTGAATCACTCTCCTTGGCAATCTTGCTGCAGACATCTTCATAGAATGCTAGCAAGTTGGGAGGGAAATTCAAAATTGGGAAGCAATTATGTAAAAGATATACCTAATGAAAGGAAGCTGTTTCACAACCCAGGGGTGATGCATTCACAGAAGTCCCACCGAAATGCATGGACATAAGTCACAGCAGAACCTGAAGGATGACACCTTTGGCTTCCATTGCTCTACATCAGGGGTCAGCAACCTTTTTCAGCCATGTGGTGGGCCAGACTATATGGGAGGGGGGATGAACGAATTCCTATGCCCCACAAATAACCCAGAGATGCATTTTAAATAAAAGGACACATTCTACTCATGTAAAAACACGCTTATTCACAGACCGTCAACGGGCCAGATAGAGAAGGTGATTGGGCCACATCCAGCCCACAGGCCTTAGGTTGGCTACCCCTGCTCTACATGTTGTGAGACTGCAACTCCCTGAATGAATCCTTTCTCATTTTTCCACACTTACCTTCCGTTCTCTACCTGCCCAGGGTTTCCAGCAACTGCTAGGCAGAAGCACTGCTGCCTCCAATCTTGCCTTAAAAAGCACATTTTTGCAAAGAAATCTTCCCTTACATAAGATATTGGTACATGCAATATTCACTGACATAAGCCTTTTTATGCATCGTGCACACCCCATTGCTAGAGTGCTGCGTTGTAAGTGTCAGAGACTGACTTTGGGTTCACATATCGCTTCACAAGATGCAAAATAAATAGGTTCCCATATAAAAACAAAATGAATCAAATTACAACCTCACCCCCCCCCCAAAAAAATATCTCCAGCTGGCAGAGTAACAAAGGCAGGCAGTTTGCTGCTTCAGAATGTGGGGGGAGATGCCCTGGAAGAGGTTACTAGAGTAGAGCTCTCAGAGAAATCTTCGCTGGACAGCAAGGGGGGGAGGATGCCCAAATTCTCCTCGCAGCAGGATGGAGGAGAATGTGAAAATGCTAAGTAAGGGGGAAAGGGGAAGGACTGGATCTTGTCTCCCTTTGTGTTGTCTGAGAAACGGAAACTCAGACTGAGCACGTTGTATTGGAGAATGACAGGCGTTTTGAGGGTCCGGCGACGCGGGGACCCTCAAAAACCACGGGCGCGGAAGCCCGTCGACCTGGTGACTTGGCGGGCACCGTTTGCGCCCTCCCCGACCCGCGAAGGAGCCTTTTTAAAGGCTACGGAACGGGGGACGGGGAGCGGCGCGGTGCTGTGAGTCTTCTGCTTCCCCTGCCGAGCGAAGCCGCATGCCATTTGGCGGAGAGCGCTGACTTCTTCTTCTGAGCATTTGGACTAAAAATAACAACCCGTGAGTAATACGGAAATCGGAATTAAAAGGGAAATTTTTCTTTTCTTGGATTCGGTACGAGCGGGGGAGGTGCAAAGAGGAAGTCCGTCTCCCCCCACTGTAAACAATTTAAAGCAAGGATTTGACAACTAAGGTCGTGAGAAGAGTTTTTTCTTTATTGGATAAAAGTTATTAATTTCACGATTGGAAATTACAAGTAATTTTGCTGGAGGATAAGAGTTGATTGTGAGAGGTAAAGTGCAACCCCCCGGGAACCGGGAGCGATCCGCGAGAGAGCCTGGTGAAGAGATACAGAGATTTTGACAGCTGTCAAAGTAGCTGTCAAAGTTGGATAATAAAGAGAGAACTTTGTTTCTGTGACTTTGCTGGTTAGATTTGTTACAATTTGGATATAAATTGTTGAAAATAAGGAACAACAAGTTAGTTTGACCTTTGGGTTGGACCTGGAAGGAAACTAAGTAACCATAATCCCTCTAGAGGGGGTTTGGGACATTAGAAGAATGGCTGTAAGTGGAAAAATACTTACTGAGTTGAACAGGACTTTTTATCTCCTGGGAAAGCTTAAAGAACAGAACATTATTTTGTCTACAGAGGTTTCTACACTGAAGGAGACAATAGACATATCTATTGAAAATGGAAGGGACTTGACGCAAGTTTTCGTTCCTGAACAAAAAGCCCCTGTAGCGGAATTAGAAGTTTTTGCAGCTGAGCAGGAAAAGAAACCTGAGATAAGTGATGAAAGGAAACAAGAGAGTTATGATGATCTGGAAGGGAATGAAGGAGGAGTTACATCATCGCAGAAGATCAAGGAAGGCCAAAGGCCTGTCAGGAAGGACATAAAGGAAAATAAGAATTGGATCATGAAAATTTGGTTTGAATTGGACAAGGAAGACTGGAGAGATCTCCTGTTGTGGAGATCTGAGGACCCATGGATTACAAATTTGAGCAAGATGAAAGTTGGAGCTTTTGGGACATTCAGACTCAAAAGGTTTAAGAAACAAGATTTGAGCTCCACTTTTAAATATAGAGGTCTGGATGGAAGAAAAATGGACATTTTTGAGTCAGAGCTTCTCCGAGACTTGGTGTTTGATATAAAGGACTATCAAAAAAACCGGCAAAGAGGAACTGAGAGAGAATTAAGAGCCTCGGATGTGAGGGCTCCAGGCTGATAGCAGATAGGCTGATGGACATGGGGGATCGAAACCGGGAAAGGGGGGTTGGAGCTTGGGGAATCCAAAGGGTGTATAATTATATTTTGAATTTTTCTTCTTTTTTATTTTGTTCTGCTATGAGTATAAAATTGGGAATTCGTGGAAGGGAATCGGGGTCGACCTTAGGAAAAGATTTTAATCTATAAAAACTGTGGATTATAAGGTAAAAGTGGCTATATAAAATGAACTAAATTTAATAATGAATTAAATACAATAAGGTTAAAAATTGGGTATAAGAACTTGTTGAACCAAATAAATGGAAATGGAATACAAGAAGGGGAGGGGTGGGGAAGTCTTGGAAAGATGGTATTGAAAGTAAGGTCTTAAATGTAAATGTTTTCTTTTTTCTTTTTCTTTTTTGGATTTTTTGGAAACTTCAATAAATATGATATTTAAAAAAAAAAAAAAAGAATGACAGGCGTTTGCCACATCCTGTGATTTTGAACTGTAAATAAACGTACATAAATCTTCCAGAGGCTCATTAATTCTTACTGGAGCTGTTTGTCTGCCTGAGATCATTACACACAGATCCATGAGTTGCAAGCTTTCATTTACTTAACATGTTATCGTTTGTATTCATATTTGCAAACCTATTGCAATTTTCAGAGACAGGAAAAACAGGAAAAACAAACTTGTTGTAAGAAACTCCCAAATTCCACCTTAGAAGAAATCTGTCTAGCCGTTGAAATGAGGGAGCATGGGAGTTGTATTCCAGGAAGCAAGATCTTAGAGGGGCACAGGTGCCCCTATTCCCCCAAATATGAATGTCTGTAGCAATAGCAAGCTCTTGCAAGAGGTTGTGTCACCAGTCTCCTGACTCCCAATTTCTTCATGTGTCACTTAATCCTAGCCTACCTTCCTCCCACAGTTCCTGCTTCATCGGCTGTTGCAATGGAAGGCTACTGAATGGGACTTGTTAACTGCCAACCTGTTACATTGCAATTGGTCTTGCGAGATGAAACCTGGTGCAAGTCCAGTTCTCTCAACCACTCATATTGTCCCTAAGAGATGGGAAAGAGCCATTCTGGACCCAGCCAGCTCAGCCTTGTGTTCTCCCCAACGCCAACCAGATGTCAGCAGGAAGCCCACAAAGAGAGCCTGGCTGCAACAGCACTCTGCTCACCTGCATGGGGAAATTTCAGGCATGATGGCAGGCGATTTGGGGAACTCTGATAATAAGTTTGTTGCTTTGTGTTTCTGAAAGTGGCACTGCTATTTGCCAACTTGTAAAATTGTGATTGGTTTTCTGAGATGGAAACCTGGCGGAGGTCCAGTTTCGGGTTACGGGTTTCGGAAAGTTGACCTATGTATTAATTATCACTTTGTATAAATTAACACATGTGGGTGTGGTGGGTGAGTGTGGGATTTGGTCAGGTGTAAATGAGGGGGTGGCCAGGGGTGGGAGGGTGGCTGGGTTGGTAAGCAGAGCAATCAGGAACAGCAACCTATTAGATACATATTTGTGAACCTATTTGAGGTTCTATGAAACCAAGTGTTATATGAATTTTATGAAATGAATGAGTCAGTATCAGCATTGGGGGGCATCTGTCCCTCCCCCAGGGGCTGCTTGCTGGAGTGCAGCTCCCCGGTTCCCTGACCATTGACCACTAGAGCGGTGGGATCTGGGAAGCCATGAGAACAAGAGGGTCCATGTGTATAAATTAACATATGCAAATCCAAAGCACACGTGTGCCCCTTGTCTCTTCAGGAACTACCACCAACACTCTTGTATTTCAGCCCTGTAAACCTCTCTTACAATGATATCTGAAGCACTTCTACCCAGAAAGCAGATTCCAACTAAGCATTAGAAACACCTTTCTGATGGTAAGAGTTGTTCGACAGGGAACCACCTCGCTTGGGAGGTGGCAAGCTCTCTTTGACTGGAGGTTTGACAATAGAGGTTTCACAACATTTCTAGGATTCTACATGGGCTTATTGAGTTCAATGGGAATTGCCTCTAGATAAGTGTTCATGGGCTGACAGCCTTAATCTCTTACCGATGCTTCCAATCATCCCAGCTCCTCCATGAAAGAACATAAATCCTTTCCTTGGGCCAGCAGATGGTGTTTTGGGCTGATAAACCCTCACAGGAACCCCGTCAAAAAGCAGATCTTTGGCAGAGAGGCTGGGATCCGCTCTTGGATTCCAGAAACTCTGGAGGAAGCGGATAACAGCAACCTGTCTGCAGACACCCAGCAGTTCAAGACACTTCCCCTGTTGGGCAAAGGAAAAGTCTCATGAAAATAGTGCCCACATTTGCAACCTATTCACAGTGGGTGGTATCCAAATAAGTCCTATTTAAAGTAGACCCATGGAAATGAATGAGCCCATGTTAGCCAAGTCGATTAATTTCAATTGGTCAGCATAGAATTGGTCACCCCAACCTAAACACCCGCCAAGGTACAGAGGCAAAAGAAGCTGGGAAACAAGCTATGCTTTGGAGAAACAATCCATAATCTCCCTGCTTGCCTATGAGGCAATATGTGCTTTCCTGAAGAAACCATGACGTAAAGAAAATATGGCTTTCTCTCTCTATGTGTGTCCTTCTGTAGGCTGAAAGGAAGCCCTTGTTGAATGTGATAATATCTTCATCGCATCGTCTAGTGAATTCATTGATTTTACTGATTTCATTATGCATGTTGGATTAAGCAGTATATGAATTACTTAAATAGATAAACTGTTATTTATTATTTTTAATTTAATAAATATACTGCCCTTCATGAAAGGATCTCATGGTGGTTCCCAGCAAAAAAAATGCAAGATAAAAACCCAAAATACACAATGAAAGAACAAAGCAAACCAATAACACCTTTAAAAGATATAGAAATGTTTTTGCCTGGTGCCTACAGATAAGTATTATTAACTCTAATAATAATAATACATTTCTTAATCACCTTTCCCATAAGAACATAAGAAGGACCTGCTGGCTCAACTAACGGCTCATCCAGTCCCCAACTTACCGCAGTGAATGCCATTATGGCAAGACAGTGAAGACCTCGAAGCTTTAATGGACTGTCAAATCCAGGTGGAATTTCACTCCTGGAAAGATCATAGTAAATCGCCCAGGAGAGGAGAGACAGGGAAGGAATCCCTATAACTCCAATCAACGCCAGCAGCAGGCTCTGAAGAAGCTCCATTTCTCCGTTCCAAAGAGTGAGAAGCAAACACTGAGCCTAAACTGTCAGCATTTGCTGCTGTTTAACTCCACCGTGGTATCTATACACAGCCGGTTGTAGGTTGGTTGATGAACTGTTTCACAATAGAACACAGACTTCCCTGTAGATGTGATATCTATCAGAATACCAAGAACAATTTTATGGGTCTTGACGGTGGCAAGATTAGTGGTGCCCTATTTAGGAATTTCAAGTCCAGCTACCAAACCATCCAGCTCCAGGTAAAGCTTTTCAGTTTTACATACCCCGGGTGTTTGTTGACTGAAGTTCCAAACATCCCCACCCAGCTTAACCCAATAGTCAGGAATGATGGGAGTCCTTGTCTGAGGTGGAAGAGGACTTGTGCGCACTTCCTGGCCCAAGATTTCCAAGGCTTCCGACATGAGTCCCATTCCTACCTAAGACCCTGGATATTCAAGTCATGGGCTCTGGACTTCCAGTTTTGCCACCGCCATTTGAAGGAGCGCAATATCAGCTCTCCAGAGAGGTCCTGAGCTTTGAGAGACAAAAAGAGGTTACGCTAGGGCAAAAGTGAAGTTATGCTAGGGGCTGGGGGTCTGTCTGTGTTCAGAGGCGTAGGAGGGAGCCCAGTATTCGTTGTGGAAAAGAAAACGAAGAATCAGCATCGCCTTGCAGTGGATTATTGCCTCTTGAACAAGGTAACTGAACCCGTAGCCTTCCCCATGCCCAGAATTGACGATGTTTTGATGCATGTGAGGCAGGGGAAATTTTTACCAAACTGGACCTAAGGGGTGCATACAATCTGACTAGAGTGAGAGAGGGATCGAATGGAAGACGACCATGTTCACCCCCTCTGGGGGCGTTTAGGTATCTCATCATGCCGTTTGGATTGCAATCGGGATCCGCCTGCTTTCAAGCCTTTATGCACCACGTGTTGGGGGCCCTGCTGTATAAGAATTGCGTGGCCTTTTTGGAGGACGTTTAGATCTTCCCTGAAAATGATGCACAGCACGTGAAAGACGTCAGGCATGTGCTAGAGAGATTGAAGAAGCATCAGTTGTAGGTCAAGCTGGAGAAATGCCAATTCCATGCTCGAGAAGTGGGGTTCCTGGGGTACCGACTGTCAGACAAGGTGCTGGCCATGGAGCCGGAGAAGGTGAAAGCAGTGCTGGAATGGAAGAGCCCCAAAACAAAGAAGGATGTGCAGAGGTTCCTAGGTTTCAGCAACTTCTACAGGAAGTTCATCAAGAACTTTGCTCACTTGACAGCACCCATAACGGATTGTCTCAGTGGCAAGAAGTTTGCATGGACCAAGGAAGTTCAGCAGTCCTTTGAAAGGTTAAAGAAGGCTTTCGCCTCTGAGGAGCAGCTCCTGCACGTGGATCCTGGGAAGCCACTGAGAGTGGAGACGGACGCTTCAGACCGGGCCATCGGAGCAGTACTGTTGCAACAAGGGTCAGGGGAGGACTGCAGACCTTGAGCGTTTTTCTCCTGGAAACTGAGCAACTCAGTGCAAAACTACACTGTTTATGACAAAGAATTGCTGGCCATTTATGCGGCCTTTTGGCAGTGGAGACACTTTTTGATTGGGGCGCACCACCAGATCCAGGTCCATGTGGTTGTGTTTACTTACCCAACAGACACAACCACTGAATCACTCTCCTTGGCAATCTTGCTGCAGACATCTTCATAGAATGCTAGCAAGTTGGGAGGGAAATTCAAAATTGGGAAGCAATTATGTGGAAGATATACCTAACGAAAGGAAGCTGTTTCACAACTCAGGGTGATGCATTCACAGAAGACCCACTGAAATGCATGGACATAAGTCACAGCAGAACCCGAAGGATGACACCTTTGGCTTCCATTGCTCTACATCAGGGTTCAGCAACCTGAACGAATGGAATGAATGAATTCCTATGCCCCACAAATAACCCAGAGATGCATTTTAAATAAAAGCACACATCCTACTCTTGTTAAAACACGCTGATTCCCAGACCGTCAACGGGCCGGATTGAGAAGGTGATTGGGCCGCATCCGGCCCACAGGCCTTAGGTTGGCTACCCCTGCTCTACATGTTGTGAGACTGCATCTCCCAGTAATCACAGGCAGGGATGTCACACTTACCTTCAGTTCTCTACTCGCCCAGGGTTTCCAGCAACTGCTAGGCAGAAACACTGCTCCCTCCAATTTTGCCTTAAAAAGCACATTTTTGCAAAGAAATCTTCCCTTTCATACAATATTGGTACATGCGATATTCACTGACATAAGCCTTTTCATGCATCGTGAACATCCCATTCCTAGAGAACTGCATTGCAAGCGTCAGAGACTGACTTTGGGTTCACAAATTGCTTCCCAAACCGCAAATTAAATAGGTTCACATATAAAAACAAATTGAACAAAATTACAACCTCCCACCCCCCTCCCCCAGACACAAACAAATCTTCAGCTTAAGAGATATGGGGCATGGTGTCGGGGATCCAGCAGGGTCAGACACTTGGGAGTGGTCTGATTCTGAGAATGAGGCTGACTCTGAGAATGAGAGATCGCAGCCTCAGGCAAGGCAAGGGTGGGTTTACTTAGCCCCCCTTCCTTCTCAGTCTTAAGAAGCCGGCAGAGTAACAAAGGCAGGAAGTTTGTGGCTTCAGAATGTTGGGGGGGGAGATGTCCTGGAAGAGGATACTAGAGTAGAGCTCTCAGAGGAATCTTCGTTGGCAGCGAGGGGGGGAGGATGCCCAAATTCTCCTCGCAGCAGGATGGAGGAGAATGTGAAAATGCTAAGTAAGGGGGAAAGGGGAAGGACCGGATCTTGTCTCCCTTTGTGTTGTCTGAGAAACGGAAACTCAGACTGAGCACATTGTATTGGAGAATGAGAGGCGTTTGGCACACTCTGTGATTTTGAAATGTAAATAAAAAGGTAAAGGGACCCCTGACCATTAGGTCCAGTCGTGGCCGACTCTGAGGTTGCAGTGCTCACTTTGCTTTATTGGCCGAGGGAGCCGGCGTTTGTCTGCAGAGAGCTTCCGGGTCATGTAGCCAGCATGACTAAGCTGTTTCTGGCGAACCAGAGCAGCGCACGGAAACGCCGTTTACCTTCCCGCCTGAGCAGTACCTATTTATCTACTTGCACTTTGACATGCTTTCAAACTGCTAGGTTGGCAGGAGAAACTGTAAATAAACGTACATAAATCTTCCAGAGGCTCTTTAATTCTTATCAGAGCTGTTTGCCTGCCTGAGATCATTACAGAAGAGAAGAAGAAGAGTTTGGATTTGATATCCCGCCTTTTATTCCCTTTAAGGAGTCTCAAAGCGGCTAACATTCTCCTTTCCCTTCCTCTCCCACAACACACACTCTGTGAGGTGAGTGGGGCTGAGAGACTTCAAAGAAGTGTGACTGGCCCAAGGTCACCCAGCAGCTTCATGTGGAGGAGCAGAGACGCGAACCCGGTTCCCCAGATTACGAGACTACCGCTCTTAACCACTACACCACACTGGCATCTGTGTGTATCATGGATATACACAGATCCATGAGTTGCAAGCTTTCATTTAATTAACATGTTATCGTTTGTATTCATATTATGCAAACCTATTGCAATTTTCAGAGACAGGAAAAACAAACATGTTATAAGAACCTCCCAAATCTCCACCTTGGAAGAAATCTGTCTAGCCGTTGAAGCGGGGGAACATGGGAGTTGCATTCAAGGAAGCGAGATCTTGGAGGGGCAAAGGTGCCCCCCATTCCCCCAAATATGAATGTCTGTAGCAATAGCAAGCTCTTGCAGGAGGTTGTGTCACCAGTCTCCTGACTCCCAATTTCTTCATGTGTAACTTGTTCCTAGCCTTCCTTCCTCCTACAGTCCTGCTTCATCGGCTGTTGCAATGGAAGGCTACTGAATGGGACTTGTTAACTGCCAACCTGTTACATTGCAATTGGTCTTCTGAGGTGAAACCTGGTGCGAGTCCAGTTCTCTCAGCCACTCATATCGTTATCCTTGAGGGATAGGAAAGAGCCATTCTGGATTAGGCCAAAGGCCCAGCCAGCCCAGCCTTGTGTTCTCCCCAAGGCCAACCAGATGTCAGCAGGAAGCCCACAAAGAGAGCCTGTCTGCAACAGCACTCCGCTCACCTGCATGGGGAATTTTCGGGCGTGATGGCAGGCGATTTGGGGAACTCTGATAACAAGTTTGATGTTTTGTGTTTCTGAAAGTGGCACTGCTATTTGCCAACTTGTAAAACTGATTGGTTTTGTGAGATGGAAACCTGGCGGAGATCCACTTTCGGGTAACAGGTTTCGGAAAGTTGACCTATGTATTAATTATCACCTATGTATAAATTAGCACATGTGGGTGTGTTGAGTGGGTGTGGGATTTGGTCAGGTGTAAACAAGGGGGTACCCAGGGGTGGGAAGGGGGCTGGGTTGGTAAGCAGAGCAATCAGGAACAGCAACCTATTACAGTGGTACCTCGGGTTACATACACTTCAGGTTACATACACTTCAGGTTACAGACTCCACTAACCCAGAAATAGTGCTTCAGGTTAAGAACTTTGCTTCAGGATGAGAACAGAAATTCTGCTCCGGCAGCGCAGCAGCAGCAGGAGGCCCCATTAGCTAAAGTGGTGCTTCCGGGTTGGCGCCAGCGCCGAATGGCGGACTCCCTCCGAGCTCCGGAGGGAGTCTGCTCAGCAGGGGTCGGGTCCCGCCACGCCGGCGACGCAGGGACCCTCAGAAACCATGGGCGCGGATGCCCATGGACCTGGTGACTCGGCGGGCACCGTTTGCGCCCCCCCCCGACCCGCAAAGGAGCCTTTTTAAAGGCTCCGGAGCGGAGGATGGGGGTGGCGTGGTGCTATGAGTCTTCCGCTTCCCCTGCCGAGCGAAGCCGCATGCCATTCGACGGAGAGCGCTGACTTCTTCTTTTGGAAATTTGGACCTAAAATAACAACCCGTGAGTAATCTGGAAATCGGACCTAAAAGGGAAAATGTTGGGGTTTTTTTGAATTCGGTACGAGCGGGGGAGGTGCAAAAAGGAAGTCCGTCTCCCCCCTATTGTAGACAATTTAAAGCAAGGATTTGACAGCTAAGGTCGAGAGAAGAGCTTGCTCTTTCTTATTGGTAAAAGCTATTAATTTCACGATGGGAAATTATAAGTAACTGTGCTGGAGGAGAAGAGTGGATGAGCTAAAATGCAACCCCCCCGGGAACCGGGAGAGATCCGTGAGAGAGCCTGGTGAAGAGATATAGAGATTTTGACAGCTGTCAAAGTAGCTGTCAAAGTTGGAGAATAAAAAGAGAACTTTGTTATGAGGACTTTGCTGGTTAGATTTGTTACAATTTGGATATAAATTGTCGAAAATAAGGAATACAAGTTAACTTGACTTTTGGGTTTGATTTGGAAGGAAACTAAGTTACCATAATCCCCCTAGAGGGGCTTTTGGACATTACAAGAATGACTGTAAGTGGAAAAATACTCATGGAATGGGACTGGACTATTTTATCTCCTGGGAAAGCTGCAAAACCGAAACATTATTTTGTCTACAGAGGTTTCTACACTAAAGGAGACAATAGATTTATCTATTGAAGAATGGAAGGGACTTGACTTAAGTTTTTGTTCCTGAATAAATAACACCTCTGTAGAGGAACCAGAAGTTTTTGAATTAGTATGTTTTTGCAGCGCAACAGGAAAAGAAATTTGAGGAAAGAGAACAAGGGATCCACGACAATTTGGAAGAGAATGAAGGAGGTGCCATATTATTGTAAAAGATTAAGGAAGGCCAAAAGCCTGCTAGGGAGGACATAAAGGAAAACAACAATTGGACTAAGCTGGAAGTTAGAACATTTGGGACATTCAGACTTAAAAGGATTAAGAAACAGAATTTGAGTTTTACTCTTAAATATAGAGGCCTGGATGGAAGAAAAATGGACTTTCTTGAGATAGAACTTTTTTAAGATTGGGTGTTTGAAGTTAAAGATTACCAAGAAAATCGGCAAAGTGGAGCTAAGAGAGATTTGGACATGGACGTGAGGCCTCCAGGCTGATAGCAGTTAGACTGATGGACATTGGGGATCGACACCGGGAAAGGGGGGAGGGAGATTTGGAATCCAAAGGGTGTAAAATTATATTTTAAATCTTTTTTTTACTTCTTTTAATTTTTGTGTGTATTAAAAAGGGGAATTCGTGGAAGGGAATTGGGGCCGTCCTTAGGGAGAAAAAGAAATTAATGTTGAAAGAAGGTATCTTTAAGGGAAAGGGATTATATAAGATGAATCAAATTGAATATTGGGTTAAATAGAATAAGTTTTAAATTTGGGGGGAAAACTTGTGGAATTAATTTAATGGAAATGGAATACAATAGGGGGAGGGGTGGGGAAGTCCTGGAAAGATGTTAATGAAAATAAGGTTTTAAATGTCTTTTCTTTCTTTCTTTCTTTTTTATGTCTTTTTTTCTTTTTATATTTTGGATTTTTTGGAAACTTCAATAAATATGATTTATTTTAAAAAAATAAAAATAAAGTGGTGCTTCAGGTTAAGAACAGTTTCAGTTTAAGAACTGACCTCCTAGGTACCACTGTAGATACATGTTTGTGAACCTCTTTGAGGTTCTATGAAATCAAGTGTTTTAGGAAATGAATGAGTCAGTATCAGCAGTGGGGGGCATCTGTCCCTCCCCCAGGGGCTGCTTGCTGGAGTGCAGCTCCCCGGATCCCTGACCACTAGAAATGTGGGATCTGGGAAGCCATGACAACAAGAGGGTCAATGTCTATAAATTAACATATGCAAATCCAAAGCACACATGTGCCCCTTGTCTCTTCAGGAACTACCACCAACACTCTTATATTTCAGCCCTGTAAACCTCTCTTACAATGTTATCTTAAGCACTTCTACCCAGATAGGAGATTCCAACTAAACATTAGGAACACCTTTCTGATGGTAAGAGTTGTTTGACAGGGAAACGCCTCCCTTGGGAAGTCGTGGGATCTCGTTGACTGGAGGTGTGACAATAGAGGTTTCACACCATTTCTAGGATTCTACATGGGCTTATTGAGTTCAATGGGACTTGCCTCTAGATAAGTGTTCATAGGCTCACAGTTTTAATCTCTTACCAATGCTCCCAATCATCCCAGCACCTCCATGAAAGAACACAAATCCTTTCCTTGGGCCAGCAGATGGTGTTTTGGGCTGATAAACCCTCACAGGCACCCCGTCAAAAAGCAGATCTTTGGCAGAGAGGCTGGGATCTGCTCTTGGATTCCAGAAATTCATGAGGAAGCGGATAACAGCAACCTGTCTGCAGACACCCAGCAGTTCAAGACACTTCCCCTGTTGGGCAAAGGAAAAATCTCATGAAAATAGTGCCCACATTTGCATCCTATTCACAAGGGGTGGGATCTAAATAAGTCCTATTTAAAGTAGACCCATGGAAATGAATGAGCACATGTTAGTCACATCCATTAATTTCAATTGGTCAGCTTAGAATTGGTCACCCCAACCCAAACACCCGCCAAGGTACAGAGGCAAAAGAAGCTGGGAAACAAGCTAAGCTTTGGAGAAATAATCCACAATCTCCCTGCTTGCCTATGAGGCAATATGTGCTTTCCTGAAGAAGCCTTGATGTAAAGAAAATATGGCTTTCTCTCTCTATGTGTGTCCTTCTATAGGCTGAAAGGAAGCCCTTGTTGAATGTGATAATATCTTCATCGCATCGTCAAGTGAATTCATTGATTTTACTGATTTCATTATTCATGGTGGATTAAGCATTATTTGAATAATCTAAATATATAAACTGTTATTATTATTAATTAAGTATACTGCCCTTTATGAATTGATCTCAGGGTGGTTCACAGCAAAAAAAATTAAGATAAAAACCCAAAATACACAATGAAAGAACAAAGCAAACCAATAACACCTTTAAAAGATATAGAAATGTTTTTGCCTGGTGCCTACAGATACGTATTATTAACTCTAATAATAATAATAATAATAATAATAATAATAATAATAATAATACATTTCTTAATCACCTTTCCCATAAGAACATAAGAAGGACCTGCTGGCTCAACTAACGGCTCATCCAGTCCCCAACTTACCGCAGTGAATGCCATTATGGCAAGACAGTGAAGACCTCGAAGCTTTAATGGACTGTCAAATCCAGGTGGAATTTCACTCCTGGAAAGATCATAGTAAATCGCCCAGGAGATGAGAGACAGGGAAGGAATCCCTATGACTCCAATCAACGCCAGCAGCAGGCTCTGAAGAAGCTCCATTTCTCCGTTCCAAAGAGTGAGACGCAAACACTGAGCCTAAACTGTCAGCATTTGCTGCTGTTTAACACCGCCAGTGGTATTTATACACAGCTGGTTGTAGGTTGGTTGGTGAACACATCAATTACCAATTACAACACAGACTTCCATGTAGATGTGATATTCATTAGAATACCAACAGCAATTTCATGGGTTAGGTTGCACAATTAGTAGTACCCTATTCAGGAATTTCAAGTCCAGGCACCAAACCATCCAGCTCCATGTAAAGCTCTTCAGTTTTACATACCCCGGTGTTTGTTGACTGAAGCTCAAAACATCCCTACCCAGCTTAACTCAATAGTCAGGAATGGTGGGAGTTCTAGTCCAAGGTGGAAGAGGACTTGTGTGCGCTTCCTGGCCCAAGATCTCCAAGGCTTCCGACCCAAGTCCCATTCCTACCTAAGCCCCTGGATATTCACATCATGGGCTCTGCTCCTCATAGATAAATGCAACTTCATCTTGACATGAAGTATATCTGAGCATGGGCGCAGCCAGGATTTATGTTGGGGTGACAGGACACCCACCTGACATCGTCCTCTGTCTGGCTCTGTCTAGCAGATTCCAAATGATATGTCTTAACAACAGTTGCTTTAAAATACTTTCTTTTGGCTTCCTGTTTCCGGTGATGGGAAATGGCTGACTCCCATAAGAATGGACCCCAGCTGTGCCAATAATTCAGGGCTGATATGGGGGTAATTAGCTCTGCAGCCTCCTCAGGGTAGGGGAGGACTGTCTCGAAGACCGCAGATTGTCTGTGATTGCCGGCACGCATTAAGGTGCAGCTAGCAGGACACTGGCGTGCTCTGGTCCATGGGGTCACGAAGAGTTGGACACGACTAAACAACAGCAGGACACTGGGTCAAAAAGAGCACGGTCACGGCTGGCACTCTCCGATGTCACTCCCATATCCAGGAACATCTGTTTGGGAAAATAGATTTGAAAAACAAACAGACATAGTCTGGATCAAAGAACCCCATGCAGAATGATACAGTCTCTGGTGTATGAGCTCGGACTTCAAAGAGATTCTCATCATGGTGTGTGGATTGTGGAGGTATTTTTTTCGTGTGGGGTTTTTTTCTTCTCCCTCCTTAATATCAACAATTGGTTCCTCATGCCAAGCCTCATTAAGAACTTAAATTGCTTTTTTTTAAAAAAAATGAGTACAGATGGACTTTTATTTACAATTGGGATTATTGCGCAGCTTTTTTTAAAGACTTGGAATGCTTGTTAAAAATAGGAGAACAAAGGAATAAAATGGCGCTCCCTTACTACTCAGTTCCGGAAAATTTGAAATCCTCCGCTATTTAAGGGAAACAGGAATTAATTGTTGGTTGACTACAACGGTTTGAGACAATATTTTGGACAATACACAGTGCAGCTGTTTGCAAAAGATTTTCTTCATTATGAGCGAGAGAAAAGGCTAAATGGATGTCTAGCAGCCCCCCTCTAGGGCCCGGAGGGGGGATTGGGTGGTTTCCAGGAAGGCTGATCAATCGCCAAATGACTGATATATTGCAATACAGCAAACAGTCTGCTTAATAAATATGAAGAATAATTCAATAAGGTGGAAGGTACTGTATTTCTAAATCTTAAAAGGAAGGTTTCGACAACAGCCTGGACGGGAAAGATTAACAATTTGGGAGTTGCCAAGAACTTAAACTTCAGAGAGTTGGATAACACCCCGGATTGGAATGGAGCCAGATGAAGCAACGCTAGGGGGGAAAAACAGTTGAAAAGGTACATTACACAAACAAATCTGCATTCGAGGGATGAAAGGTTAAATGATTTCTGACATGATTGAGGATCGCAGAGCCAGAGACAAAGAAGTTCAGAGAGTTAAAATCGAGATGTGGAAATATGGAAATATCAACGAGAGGCAGGTCTGAGATTTGGACATGCTCAAGGTTCAGACTATAGGAAGCTGTAAAAATTAAAAATTACAATTCGGAAGATAATTCAACCTCTTGTTTTATTTTAGTTTTTTATTTATATTGGATTAAGATTTGATATGTTAATTGGATGTCTTTTATTGGAAAATTAATAAATGATCTAACAAAAAAACCAAAATTTCTTTTGACCCAAAGTGCTCAGCAAAAAAATAATAATTAAAATTTACACTGAGTTTTTAGGTATTCTGCCCACATTTCCCAATCTTCTTTAAAATCAGTCTTTCTGATCTCTGATTTTGCACGTCAAACTTGCCAATTCAACATATTCTATCAATTTCAGCTGTCCTTTTATTTTTTGGTAGGTACTACCTCATTTCACCATTTCTGTGCATATGATATTCATGTTGCCATTGCTGTGTAAAGAAATAGATTTATCTGGGTTTGGGGGGATATCTGCTCCAGTTATCCCTAATATAAAAGATTCCTGCCAACAAAATCTATCCAAATCACCAGTCATTTGAAAACTAGGAAGTTAAATAAAACATTAACATCAAGGAGCACCTTTCATGTGGTTAATGAGTATATTTTGCAAAATTACAAAGAACATGCCTTTTTTATCTTTCTTTTTTTAAATAAAAAAACCCCTTCTTTCTCAAATTCCTCCTTTCTTTCCTATGCACTTATGTGTGTACACTCTGTAAGTATAACCTATGTCTGTGCTCCACTGTCATCATTGACCTTATCCAGGTCTTTACTCTCCACCAGGTATTGCATAACTGTTCTACGATACAATTGGTACGTGTCTTGGCAAGAGTCAGGACATGTTTAAGATGTGTAATGGAACCATATTAAAATTTGAACCAATGATGTTTGAGATAATATATGAGATAGAGTACTCTTATTTTCTTGCATTGAATGTATGGAGATAAATGAGCACATGTGGGTGTGGTGGGTGAGTGTGGGATTTAGTCAGGTATAAACGAGGGGGTGGCCGGGGGTGGAAGGGTGGCTGGGTTGGTAAATTGCTGCCAACACTCCAAAATGAAAAGTAGCTCCTTCTGGCTTGGGATTGTTACAACTTGAAATTGCATGTAAGTGAAGGCAAGACCAATGTGTGCTTTCATTGTGCAGATGCTGCGCTGAGACCATTGGTAGAGACTTGCAGGCGCCGTTTTCTTATGTAGCAATGCTGCATAAGAAGAAAAATAGATTTGATGGGAGGCTTTGATATCTACTTTGAAATTCTATCTAATGGCAAATAATGAATGACACATTGGCACTGAAGAAGGAAGATGGACACCAGCAGGGATGTTGGGGTGTGGGTGGGGAATCATTGCCACGCTTCTATATGATTGACAGGATGCAGTCATATCGGTGGATTAAATATGGGTGATACCACGTTTTTCCAATCAGTGTTTAGTGGATTATTGTATCCCATGTAAACTTGTGGAAACCATGGTGAACCACTCCCAGGAGAGACGCTTGACTCAGGTGTGCTGCTAGCCCCGCAGTGAGTGCTGCCCAGCATTCTGTCACCTCCTCAGTGGTGATACCCGGGGCGGCCCGCCCTCATCACACTCCCCTTCCTTGGCCCCTGGAAGGGGGAGGAACTCAGAGAACTCAGAGCGAGCAACGCCATAATTGAGGGATGGTGATTTCTTCATCTTTCACCGTGATGGCTGAATATAATAACTAACAACTTTCTTGTTTCCTCCCTGCTTCTTGCTGCCAACTAGGGAGGTAGAGAATTCCTCATGCCTGACACCCTGCAACATTCCATCGAAGGAAATCAGGATGCGCATCTTTTGGTGTTGCACTCTCTTGGGAGTCAGCCAATTCGCACGAAAGCGTGACTCCACTGCAAGCATCAGTGCTGGCTGCAAACTCATCTTCCTCCCTGAGCTCATTAGTGGCAGTGCTGGAGGTGGGCGGAATGGATATTCCAGGATCTAATCAAAAGCTGGGATGGCTTCTGTAATTCCCGGAATGTCCCGGGGAAATTGGGATGGTTGCAGGGTATGTAAAACTGCTCTTGCAGCTCAAAATGTTCCTCAGGGACCTGCCTAATTGTGCCCTATAACGCAAGGGTAATTGGAAGGCAAATCAAGATCTCCTGGTGTGTATTTGGCTGGTTGTCAGGAAACGTTTTATACTTTCAATTGTTTAACAGAACCAACAAAAATTAGTTTCTTCACTAATTTAAGATTCCTGAAATAAAGAAAGGTAGCCAGGAATGCATTTTTGCCCAGTTCCAAATGCACAGACTGATCCACAAGGCAAAATCCACTTCATACAGAGACTTGATGGCAAAAAAAGAGCAAACCTCTCAGAAAACTTAAGTTGAAATGGGGATTGGTTGTGCTCACTTTATGGCCTTCAATAGTAGCAAAAATATTCTCTAAGGGTTCTGTAGGGAGTTTTGTTGTTTAAGAACTCCAGTTGGAAGTGGAAGCAATAACACAGAAGAGCAATTATTTGTTTTGTTTCATTACTGTTTGTAATGAAGACTTTTCACCTATGTTGCACTTATTTGTTTACTTATTTTATAATAATGTTTATTTTTGTAATATTGAATTTATTGTTAAATTTGTGTGTGTGTGCGCGCGCAGACACACACACACATCTACGGTTAGTTATAATTGATTTGGGGTTTTCTATTTCCCCTCTGGCTTCCCTAAGTGCAATTCTTAAATTCAGAGATTTCTGTGCTTAAAATAACTTTTGTACTTGAGCAGGAAGAAAGCTCAAGCGGTGAATGTCTCGATTTTCATCTGAGCAATGTCAGAGGGTATGGGATACAACTCCATCTTTCTCAATACAATTTATTTTGTTGTTGAAACCATCATGGTCATTTTAACCATCACTACAAAGACATATATATTTATCATTACTATGCAGAATTCACATAGATACACCATTAAAAGAAGTGTTAGCCAATTTATACATACACATATACAGTGGTACCTCAGGTTACATACGCTTCAGGTTACAGACTCCGCTAACCCAGAAATCGTGCTTCAGGTTAAGAACTTTGCTTCAGGATGAGAACAGAAATCGTGCTCTGGCGGCACGGCAGCGGCAGGAGGCCCCATTAGCTAAAGTGGTGCTTCAGGTTAAGAACAGTTTCAGGTTAAGAATGGACCTCCAGAACGAATTAAGTTCTTAACCCGAGGTACCACTGTATCTTAAAATGCAACCAAATCACAAGAGTTTCTATATTTCATTGATGATCAGATCATTACAGTTCACCATATTATCCTTGAGGAACATTCTTCTGAGTTTTGGGGCAGCAACCGCAAATCTTTCACGTTGTTTGCCAGAAACATATCAAAGCCAGATCATGTTTCAAATTGATAGGAGTTAATCTTCTATAGGAGTGGTTTTCAACCAGTGTACCATGGCACTCTGGAGTGCCTTGACTGATGGTCAGGGGTGCCATGGGCAGCACTGGCCTCTGTCCCTCTTTCCTTCCCTCCCTCCTCTGATGGCCTCTTGTGTCTCTGCCTCCCAAAGGCTTGCACAGCTGTTTATTGCAGCAGCCCTGGCTACAAGCTCCCCAGGCAAATGGTGCCTCTAGGAGGCACCTCTCTTTGGGGTGGTGGGGGCAGCTCAGAGACCAGGGACAGCAGCTGCCCGGAGGACTCCCAAGGAGAGGGGAGAGGAGAGGAGGCTGAGGGAACACTCCACAAGTGTTTCAAAAAGGGTGAGAGGCTGCCAGCTTTGCAGGGAAGGAGTGGAATAACTGGGCTCCTGCGCCCCACAGGGGTGCCACAGAAAGAATGTAGTTGGTTAAGGGAGCCGTGGACTCAAAAAGGTTGAAACCTCTGCTATGTTGGAGTTTAATCCACGTTTCCTTTCTTATCTCTAGTGGCTACAGCAAAGAAAAGCAAGGTAGAAGGAGAATGAAGAAATGTTCCTCACTGAGCTCTAGCAACCTGACTGGAATTTCCTTTACATATGGAATTGGGGTACCAGGAGATGCTGGGAAATGCAAACGGGTCAATCACATATTGCAAACAGGATGTCAGCAACCATTTTCCCCCTACCACCAATTTAGTAAATTGTCTATGGAAAGGGCAATCTCAGATTAAACAGGGAGAATATGGAAGCTAGCATTCTGGTGCCAGTGACATTGTGTGGATGCTTCTCGTCTGCCCCCCCCCCCCCATCACTTTACAAAACAAAGGGCTTGTAGTAAAACTGGTAGTAATGACCATCAGTTTGGATGGCTTAAAAGGGGCTTTAGACAAGTTTGTAGGGAGTGGGGTTATCAATGGCTACTCGTTATGGTGGAGATTAGATAGACAGATAGATAGATGATAGATGATAGATAGTATCTAGAAGATGCAAAGATCACCCATGTCGAAGCAATGATTCTTCAACATCAACTTTGTTGGACTGGTCAAGTTGTTTGGATGCCTGATTATTGTCTTCCAAAGCAACTACTCTACAGTGTTCATTCTGGAGGTCTGTTCTTAACCTGAAACTGTTCTTAACCTGAAGCACCACTTTTGCTAATGGGGCCTCCTGCTGCCACCGCACCGCCGGAGCACAATTTCTGTTCTTATCCTGAAGCAAAGTTCTTAACCGGAAGCACTATTTCTGGGTTAGCAGAGTCTGTAACCTGAAGTGTATGTAACCTGAAGCGTATGTAACTTGAGGTACCACTGTATTCCCAACGTAAGAATGGAAAGCAAAATGCTTTAAAGACACTCACAAATCCAATCTAAAAATATATAGTATAAACACTGACAACTGGGAATCACTGGCCTGCAAGGGCTCCAGTTGGAGAATAGTCTCTACCAAAGGCGTCATGGACTTTGAAGAAGCATGAACTCAGGACAAAAGGGAGAAACGTGCTAAGAGGAAGGCACATTTGGCAAACCCTCGTTGTGATCAGCTCCCACCCAAAAACCTATGTCCCCACTGTGGAAGGATGTGAGGATCTAGAATTGGCCTCCACAGTCACTTACAGACACACTGCTAAGACAATATTCATGGAAGACAATCTTACTCAGTTACGAGTGATCACCAAAGAATATATAGTATCCCTAGGATCAAAAGCAACATCCTCTGAATACCGGTGTCTAAGGAGTGGTAGAGGGAGAAAGCTTTGCACTTATGACCTGTGGGTTTACTACTGCAGGAAACAGGGAATTGGTCTTGATAATAATAATAATAATAATAATAATAATAATAATAATAATAATAATAATAATAATAATTTATTATTTGTACCCCGCCCATCTGGCTGGGTTTCCCTAGCCACTCTGGGCGGCTTCCAACAAAGATAAAAAATACACTAAAATATCACATATTAAAAACTTCCCTGAACAGGGCTGCCTTCAGATGTCTTCTGAATGTCAGGTAGTTGTTTATCGCTTTGACATCTGATGGGAGGGCGTTCCACAGGGCGGGCGCCACTACCGAGAAGGCCCCCTGCCTGGTTCCCTGTAACTTGGTCTCTCGCAGTGAGGGAACCGCCAGAAGGCCCTCGGAACTGGACCTCAGTGTCCGGGCAGAATGATGGGGGAGGAGACGCTCCTTCAGATATACTGGACCGAGGCCATTTAGGGCTTTAAAGGTCAGCACCAACACTTTGAATTGTGCTCGGAAACGTACTGGGAGCCAATGTAGGTCTTTCAAGACCGGTGTTATATGGTCTCGGCAGCCGCTCCCAGTCACCAGTCTAGCTGCCGCATTCTGGATTAGTTGTAGTTTCCGGGTCACCTTCAAAGGTAGCCCCACATAGAGCGCATTGCAGTAGTCCAAGCGGGAGATAACCAGAGCATGCACCACTCTGGCGAGACAGTCCGCAGGCAGATAGGGTCTCAGCCTACGTACCAGATGGAGCTGGTAAACAGCTGCCCTGGATACAGATTTGACCTGTGTCTCCATGGACAGCTGTGAGTCCAAAATGACTCCCAGGCTGCGCACCTGGTCCTTCAGGGGCACAGTTACCCCATTTAGGACCAGGGAATCCTCCACACCTGCCCGCCTCCTGTCCCCCAAAAACAGTACTTCTGTCTTGTCAGGATTCAACCTCAATCTGTTATCCGCCAGGAGGGGGCAGACTTTTTCAATTCACGGGCTGCATGAGCAACCCTTCCAGAGATAGGACAAAGGTCAAAAGTGGTTGGCACAACAAATGTCGTTCTGGCAATAAAAGAGTACTGTTTCAATATACACACACAACCCACACAGCTTTCTCCACCCAGTCAAGCAGGGCTGCTGAAGGGGGTGGCTGAATTCTTCTTGCTCCTGGGAGAAACCTTTTATCTGATCCAGCAGGGCTGCTTTTATGTTCTTAACTTAACGTGTTATTCTAAGTTACTCAGCAGGCTGCTTCAAAGCTCGGGTTATAAGACCTATAAAGGTGAATCAAAACTCTCATGTCCTTAGAGTCGCTTCAGAAACGTTCTGAGCGGCATAAGAACATAATCCTGGATAGCTCAGTTGGGGGTGATAATGCTAAGGTTGCAAGTTTGATCCCCATATGGAACAGCTGCATACTCCTGCGTTGCAGGGGGTTGGACTAGATGATTCTCAGGGTCCCTTAAGTATCACATGTCTGAAATAGTACAGGAGAATAAAGCCATCTTGACTCTTAATGACACTAAATAACTCCTCTGCAGAAGGAAATGTCTTGGAAAAAGCTCTCCCCATAGTTCTTTTCACTTACAAATCGATTGTGCATGAGTTTGCTTTCTTTCTCCTCCCTCCAATGCCTTTTTCCATCTTTGAAATGGCTTTGGAGATCAGGGGTGGTGAACCTTCTCGGGAATATTTTAAGGGCCACATGGCTGCCAATTTGCTACAGACCAAGATTTGAGGATTTTTACTATTTGATAAATAGTTATGGTCGAATGCATAGGGTTGCCATGTTTTGAAGAGCAAAACAGAGGATGCTGTGACGGCCATTAAAGGCAAATAAAGGCAACTTGTATCAAATTTTACCCCTGAAAAAGAGGACGTGTCCTGGAAAAAGAGGACACATGACAACAGCAACGCTACCAGTGCTGAATATCCCCTCTGTGGGCAAAGAAGGTTGTAGCAATGCAGCTCCACATATCCTCATAAGAAACAGATTAATTGGCTTCATTCCAGTCTGGCTTCAGGCCTAGCCATGGCACTGGAACTGCCTTGGTGACCCTGGCATTTGTTGTAAGAAAGATATAGGGAGTGTGATCCTCCTTGTTCTGATTGATTTCACAGCACCTTTGATACTGTTCACCAGTGTGGTTTTTCTAGAAAAAGAGGTGCTGGAATTCACCAGGAATATCTTCCTTGTTCTCTTATAATGGAAATGGGGCCTACCTGAGAGGTGCTGGACCTGAGTTCTAGTGAGTTGCAGCTAAAAAAAAGTCCTGCTGTTGACCATGGTATGTTTTTGGAGCATATTAAGGAGGTGTGGGTTGGGTCACTGTGTGTCAATGGTTCCACTCCTACCACCAAAGCTATTTTCTGAAACTACTTATGGGAGGACACTCCCTGGTGGCTTAGGAACTGGAATTTCTACTCCGTGTTATATGAACATCTCTATTAAGCTGGTGGGAGTTGTTATCAGGAGATATGGTGTGAAGTATCATCTACATGTGGGTGATACCCATCTTTATCACTCTGTTGCATCTAAATTAAGAAAGACAGTCAAGGTGTTTGGCTGCACCTTGGAGGTGCGGATGATTAGGTCAAGCCCTAAATTCCACAAAGTAGGGAGATGCACTGTACTTTATAGGATGGTTCTGGTTCTGGACAGGGTATGAGAAGACAATTCTTCCCTCTCCCATCCAACCCTGGTTACTTAGTACTTTGGATGAAGATCTGTTGATGGTGCCATGTATCCCTGCAGTAAAACATGGTGGGACTTGAGCATGTGCTTGGAGCACTCACATGCCAGTTCTTTGGAATTCTCTTCCTTAAAAGTTAATTGGGGCCCAACATTGTTACATTTTTGATGCCATAGAGTCCTCTGAGCAGCACTACCATTGAATACAGCCCATGAATTGATAAAAAGCTTATAGAATCATACATCTGTAGTGCTGAAAGGGATGCATTGTGTCATCTAGGTCAACCACCAGCAATGCAGGAATCACACCTAAAAATCCCAAACAAGTTGCCATTAAACTTCTGATGAAAAACTTCCAATGAAGGCGGTCCCACTACCTTCTGAGCTAATCCATTCCAATGCTGATGAGCTCTAACCCTCAGCAAGTTATTCCTAATGTATAGTCTGAATCTCCTTGCTTATCATTTGAATCCCTTGATTCAAGTCCTACCCTCTGAAGTAGCAGAAAACAAGCTTGCTCCATCTCCCATGTGACAGCCCTTTATATATTTGAAGATGGCTACTATATCACCTCACTGTTCTCTTCTCCAAGCTAAACATATACAACTGTATCAATGATTCCTTATAAGGCTTGGTTTTGAGACCCTTGATCAGCCTGACCTACATCCTCTGCACAGATTCCAGCTTATCAATATCCTACTTAATTTGTGGCACCCAGAACTGGACACAGACCTACTGGTCAGGTCTGGTTTAGATAAAATGGAGTGAAACTGTTACTTCTCTTGATCTGGACCCTATAATTCTGTTGATTCAGCCTAGAATAGCATTAGGAGTGCAGATCTCCAGCCAACCAGTGTGTAGTAAAATGAAAATGGAAGGGGAAATGTCCAAAAAATTTATATATTAGTGAAAACAATATAGAAATGTATTATATTAGAGCAAATGGGTTCTAATCATGTGTATATTAGTCAAAACACCATGCAAAGTAAAAGTGTTTATTAGGAAAATTTCACACAAAAGTGCTGGTGAATTTTCATGAGCAATTCCCCGCTGTCCCCAAGAACCACATATAACTACAGAATTGTGGAGAGCTGATTTATGACTGGAAAAGTGACAAAATGTCAGAAGCTAAAGTTGGCAGATTCTCCCTTCCTTATGAATGACCCACAAATTCAAGAGATTTCCTCTCATAGGTTTTTGACAAAGTCGATAATCCTGTCCATTAATTCAATTGCAGCGGGGACTGTGAAGACACCTGCGTCAAAGAGGTTTAGCACCCCATGAAACCCGTTCTCAACATGGAACCAGCTGACTTTCACCCCATTGTCCTCCAGACGTTTCTTGTACAACAGTGTGTCATCTCGTAATACATCGTACTCACAGCTCACAGTCAGGGTTTCAGGAAGCTTCTGGATGACAGAGTCCTCAGCAAAAAGGCAAGAAAAATCGTCTTCTAATGTCTCTGATAATTGCCTATAGACTTCAGGTTCATAAGGAGCAAGTGGGACTTGTTTGTAGCCTCTCACCTTAAATCTCTCTGGAATGTTGTCTGGACTCACCCACTTCCCATATTTCAGCCTCATTGAATCTGGCACATGAGCGCCCTTCAGGAGCTGCCCTGCCAAAGAAGTGTCTTTTCCAATATACTTCATTCCAAAGTAAGCAACGCTTTCCCGGAACATGGGGGGCATTGAGCCATTCTGCTGATAGGAAGGCATGTTGAGGTCCATAGCCTGGGAAGTCCCATAGATGAGCACTTGAGCCCGTAGTTTTGGAAGGTCTGATCTCTCCACCAGTTTCTGGGCAACAACAGTAGCATAATTGCCCCCAGCACTGTCCCCACCAACAATGATCTTGGAAGGATCCACCCCATGGGAAGCTGCATTTTGAATTAGGTGTATGGTAGCAGCAAGGCAGTCCTTGTACTGAGCGGGAGGAAGATGCTCAGGAGACAGGCGGTAGCTGCAGAATAAAACAGAAGCAAAGAGGTAAGCTTCCAGAACCTTTTCCAAACACATTTGTGATCACATAAGAACACCGAAGGGCTTGCTAGATCAGGCTCATGGCCATCTAGTACAGAATTCTGTTCTCACCAGGTCCAAGCAGCTTCCTATGAGGCACCTGCAAGCAGGGCCCAAACACAAGGCCCTCTTCCTGTGGCTTCAAGCAACTGGTCTTCAGCAGCATTCCTGCAAGTATCCATGAATAGCCCTCCAAATTCTTGCTCAGGCATTACTATATACAGTGGTACCTCGGGTTAAGTACTTAATTCGCTCCGGAGGTCCGTTCTTAACCTGAAACTGTTCTTAACCTGAAGCACCACTTTAGCTAATGGGGCCTCCTGCTGCTGCTGTGCCACCGGAGCACGATTTCTGTTCTCATCCTGAAGCAAAGTTCTTAACCCGAGGAACTATTTCTGGGTTAGCGGAGTCTGTAACCTGCAGCGTATGTAACCTGAGGTACCACTGTATGTGGGATGTGCAACCCAACTGGGATGTACCCCCAGGGCTATTTTTCTAGAAAAAGAAGTCCAGAAATATGGTCCAGAAATCTCCATGAATCATAAACACCTCCCTCATTCTCTTAGAATGGCAATGGTGCCCACCTGAGAGGTGCCAGAACCCACCTGAGTGGTGCTGGAACTGAGTTCCTGTGAGTTCCCACTGAAAAAAGCCCTGTGTACACCCCATCTGCAGATGGTTAACCTTTGAACTCATGCAGAATCCTCTTCAAGAGGGATTACCTCAGGTCAGGGACAAATTCCAGGCAGGTAAGATCAAGGGATGAGGGCACAAGACAGGGTGCATGATGTGGAAGTTAGACACTAACTAGACTCCCATTTGCAGGGTATGTGGAAGGCAGCCCTGAGTGCTTTGACCCTTTTATTAGTTCTCTTTTTCCTTCTATAAAAACTACACAAGACACACTCTTTTAACAATTAAATAACATATACCTTTTACTTCCAGACCCTCCAAATGTTCCTATTTTCCAGGGACATCCCTGATTTAGAGAAGCTTTCCCGGTTTCCACCTGGGACACGAGTTAATGGTGGTTGCTCCCCACTGCCCTCACATATTTATGAGGCAAAAAACCTGGCGATGTCCCCAGTGTGGTCTGGGGAGCTCACTGCATCCTGCTGTGCCACTTTAGCCCATGTCTGCCAACTTATAGAATGGGTGCGACCTGGGAGTGTGTCCCTGCCATGGATGAGCCTCCATCTCAGGCATGATTTATGGTTGGTTCCTCCTCAATTTGGAGTATTTATTAGAAGCAGTTTGGAATATTAATTAGAGGCACTCTTGGACTGACATATGATAATGGGCTGCAATCAATCAGTTGCCAAAAGAATGGCGCTTGGCTCTATGAAGGTATCTGAATGGTTTTTTCCCTGAAGCTTGAAAACCCACACAACAGCCAAGAAAGGAAGCGGGAGGACAAGGTGCTTTGTGCTTTCATATTGTTTCTAAACTGTCTTCTTTTTCTCATCCTCCCCTGTAAAATGAAAGAGACGTGCGTGGCCTTGGCTCTGTTATTCTGTCTGTCATCTTGGAAAAGAGGGGGGAGGCTTTTGAGTTATGCTTAACAGGAATTTAACATGGTTGTTTTTTTATGCCCTCCCACCTCAACTGAGGTTGAATGGACTTTATTTAAAATTATATTTGGATTGGACGAGGAGTGTGAGGGAGCGGTGTGGAGCCGGGAGAATGAATGGCTGCTGAATAGATCTGACAAGAGACTGAACTTGAGAAAATACTTTGTCTTTAACTGTTGATCCACGCAATGGTCACCTCCAGACTGGATTATTGTAACTCGCTCTACGTGGGGCTGCCCTTGAGACTGACCCAGAAACTCCAGCGGGTGCAGAATGCTGCGGCGAGACTCCTTATGGGGTCCTCGCTGCGAGATCACATTCACCCGGTGTTATACCAGCTGCACTGGCTCCCGGTGGAGTATAGGATCAGGTTTAAGGTGCTGGTTTTAACCTTCAAAGCCCTATACGGCCTAGGACCCTCGTACCTACGGGACTGCCTGTCCTGGTATGTCCCACAGAGGAACTTACGGTCTTCAAGCAAAAACATCTTGAAGGTCCCAGGCCACAGAGAGGTTAGGCTGGCCTCAACCAGAGCCAGGGCTTTTTTGGCTGTAGCTCCGATCTGGTGGAACGCTCTGTCACAAGAGACTAGGGCCCTGCGGGACTTGACATCTTTCCGCAGGGCCTGCAAGACAGAGCTGTTCCACCAGGCCTTTGGCAAGGGCACAGCCTGACTCCCTCCTTTGGCAATCCTCACAGAACTTCTAGCCCAATGGTTGCCATTAATTTGATTGGAATTAATTTTATAATGAAAAGATTTTAGAAAGTTTTATCATTTTACTGTTGTTAGCCGCTCTGAGCCCGGCTTCAGCTGGGGAGGGCGGGATATAAATAAAATTTATTATTATTATTATTGTTTGCCGAGGAAGAACTCCAGAGCGGAATGTTAATGGCAGCTTAACATTGTTTAAGATTAAGATTGTTTATGTACTCTGTGAGTTATTTAGGCTGCAGCCAGTATGCTAGTTGGTGAACAGTGAAAGGAATGGAATGTGACCTCGTACCACCCAGATAAGCTGGCAAAGAACAGAACAAAGGAAGATAGTAATTATTTCTCCCTGCTCACCAATGTAAATGAAGGACTACACATGTAAAATGGATTATATATTTATAAGATTTAACGGAGGCGCTGTTTGTAAGGAGGAAAAACCAGTCAACTGCAAGAATGGACTAACGTCTAGTGAAGGATGACAACCGAACATTAAACAAGAGAAGATGCAGCTACGGGGAGGAATGATCGACACGTGTTTGCAACAGGAGTGAGAAACCTGATTTGAAGAAATTGTATTAAATTTAAGGAATTTGGTCTGATTTGTAATAATTTGGGAAATTAATTTAAAAAATTTAAAAAAATATAGCAGCTGTTCTGGTTTCTGATTTGATCTCGTAATATGCTGCTTTCCCTTAGGACATCCATACTTTCATTGGATAAATGTTGGAGGGTTTGGAGTTACCCAACTCCTGAGCTATCTGAAGGCAATCCTGTATAGGAAAGGTTTTTTTTAATGTTTTATTATATTTTGTATATGTTGGAAGCTGCCCAGAGTGGCTGGGGCAACCCAGTAAGATGTGTGGAATATAAAAAAAATAAAATCATCAATATGAAGAAGAAGAAGAAGAAGAGTTTGGATTTGATATCCCGCTTTATCACTACCCGAAGGAGTCTCAAAGCAGCTAACATTCTCCTTTCCCTTCCTCCCCCACAACAAACACTCTGTGAGGTGAGTGGGGCTGAGAGACTTCAAAGAAGTGTGACGAGCCCAAGGTCACCCAGCAGCTGCATGTGGAGGAGCGGAGATGCGAACCCGGTTCCCCAGATTACAAGTCTACCACTCTTAACCACTATACCACACTGGCTCTCAGTGTGAGAGGATGTCCCTATTTTCATCAGAGAAATGTTGGAGGGTATGTACTTAGAGCACTTGCAGTTGCAGCTAAAATATACAATGCAGGTGAATGTTTCTTAAATTGCTCATTCATTATAGAGCTTCTCCTGGAGCTGGAATGGGGTTAGTTTAACCTCTGGTTAACTGAATTACTGTGTCCCGAAATGATGCACACCTAAAAAGTATGTCACATAGATTAAACTGTTACAGACTAACTAACCCTGAGGCAGACAGCAGAACAACAGTTCAGCTGCTCTCACGCAAAAGACTGTTAATAGCCGTCACTGCCGTACCAACTGCCATAACTGCTACAGGGTGTATGATGTCAGAGAATTCTACAGCTCTTGCAATTAACCCTTTACATATATATGAATTTGGGATGCTAGCATCCCAGAAAAGAAGGGTGTGGCCTGGGTAGGGGAGGAAGAGTGGCATTTGTGAGTCCTGAGGGCAAGAGGCACAGCTGGCTGAGTGTGTGTGACATTTGAACCCTGGTTCTGAAGGGTCCACCCCCTGCTTCACACAGGTGTGTGAATCCTGCCCTTCCAATGCTGATGGATCACCAAAAGCTGATTGACACAGTAAAAGGTCATAAAATACCACTAACAATAATTTAAAAAACCAAAACACAAGAGAGCACAGATAAAACAATGCTCTGGAGGTAGGCGGTAGCTGGTGAATAAAACAGAAGCAGAGTTTTAAGCTTCCAGGATCTTTTCCAAACACATCCATGAGCACATAGGATTCCAAGAAGAGCCTGCTGGATCAGTTATAGCAGATACAATGCAGGTGAAAGTCAGCTGGATCATGCCCTTAAAAAACTGACTTTTCCAGCTAGCAAAAGAGCCAGGGAAGCAGAACCCTTCAGGATTGGATCCAGGTGGTGCAATAGCATTTGCCACTTGCAACTTTCCCTCCCGCTTCTGTTTAGATGCAGGGGCATGACCTCTCATTTACCTGTTCCTTCCTGACTCTAAGTTTAATGAGAGATTTAGTTGCCATACGTCCAGAATTTCCCAGGCACATCCAGAATACAGCAATGTCCAGGCACAAATCAGAAACAATGTCGGGGGAAATCCGGACATATGGCAGTCCATGTCAGCAGTGCCGTTTCTGCCATTTCCCCATAAAAATAGCTCAACAACTTTTCTGTCCGGATTTTCCCTGTTTGAAATATGGCAACTCTATAAAAGCCCTAACTGAACATTATTAGCCCCATCTCTGAATTGATTGTAGGCTGGATCTGGGTTGGGTGGTCTCCAAGTTGAGGATGATCTGGAGGCCCTGGTTAGCAGTGCTGTGCAAGGCCTTATGCCCAGCTCATAGTCTCCCCACAGAAGTGAGCATTTTCATGTCTTAGGTGCACGAAGCTCTGATTTGCAATCACAGAACAGAATGTTGCTTGCTTCCGGCTTCCTCTTCCGGTCTGCCTCAATGGAGGCAGCTCCCACAACAGCGGGAGATCGTTGGTGAAGAAACAAACAAGGATGATTGGGAGTAATTATCGTTGCAAATTCCCCCCCAGGGACAGGGGGGAATGGGCTTCACTTGCAGTTTGTCTCGGTACCTGGCTCTCGCTCCAGCATGGAAAGCAGGAGGCAAGGAGGCGCTGAGTGCAAAAGCACTTCACCTGCCAATAACCCTCCTATGCCGCCATTAAGAAGCAGAGGCTCTTCTGTTAATTAGAGTTTAATTTCGACTAATGTACAGACACATGCTAGAAGAGATGAGATTATACACTGCAGAATTGAAGCAGCTGCAAGTTCATTAAGGTTTGAACTTGAAAGAAGACTTCATTAGGTATAAAAGACAGTGCGGGGAGGGGAGCCTACGGCTTCTTTATATAAAGTTTTATTCTATACATTTATGATTTGGCAGTTCTCCTTTGAAATGCTAGTTCGAATTATGGATGTACAGATGAAGACGGTGAAAACTGGATAGCAGCTATGGAATATAACATCAAATGGAACTGTGTGTGTAAAACAAAACAAAAAAGGGGGAAAGGGAGGGAAGTTCTATTTTGCAAAAGGTTTGTGATGGAAACTTAGAGCTGACTCTTCCCTATTCTTTAGTATCCTCAGACTGATCTGAATAATGCTAAAAGGACTTGGAATTTAATTAAATTGGAAGTGTAATCGCTTAACTTCGGCTGAACGGAGGGATGAGAGGAATCTGTGAGCTTGCCAAGGAGTTGATAAAGTTCATTACTGAGTTATTTGAAGTTCAACAGCTTACTCTCCTTCCAGGATATTTATTGGGACAGTGTGATGTTTGCAGCTGCTGCTAAAGTTGCAAAACAATGAAGCACAGGATGGAGCAATGGAGAACTTCTGAAACAACAATGGGACACTAGCTCTGCCCAAGGCATGATGGAGAACAACAACAACTGGCAAAAGATAGGCATAATATTTTGCAAGGACAGGAAGAAACATTACAGACAGAATAATTGCAACACACGGGAAGAACAAGTAGTGTTTGAATGATTCACCTGTAGTTTATAAATAATTGAATGTGTCAATACAAATGGAAGTCATTAATTCTAGCACACAGGAGGGTACCTAAATTGTATAATTTGGCATCTGAATGATTGGTATTACTAACTGCATTATAATTTGGCATTGTTATAATAAGGTATTGTTGGATTAATGTAACTGAAAACTAATAAAAATTAATATCGGAATGTTGACAGCTTTCATGGGAAGCCTTTTTCTCCTGCAAAGAATATGGCAAGGGATGCCATCAAAATACAGCAACATGCTGGGTGCAAAGCACACACACACACACACACACACACACACACACACACACACACACACATTTTCCATTTGAAAGGATACGTGGTTGCATTTACTTACCCAACAGACACAACCACTGAATCAGTCTCCTTGGCAATTTTGCTGCAGACATCTTGGTAGCAGTCTAGCAAGATGAGAGGGAAATTTTAAATAGGGAGGTAATTATCTGCTGCCTCCAGTCTTGCCTTTAAAAGCACATTTTTGAACAGCAGTCTTCCGATATATAATGTATTTGTACATGCAATTTTTTCTAAAATAAACCTTTTTATTCACATGTGCACATCACACAGCTCAAGTACTGCACTGTAAGAATCAGTCTCCTTGGTGATTTTGCTGCAGACATCTTGGTAGGACACTCAAATGTTGGAAGGGAAATTCTAAATAAGCTCTTTCGCATTATAAGTTTCAGAGACTGGTTCTGGGTTCACAAATTGATTTGCAAAAGGCAAATTAAATAGGTTCACCTATAAAAGCAAACTCAATCCAATTACACACATATAAATCCTAGCCTTAAGAGATATGGGGCACCCAGTCAATGGTTTGAAAGCTTTCATTTAATTCACATGTTATCATCGATATGCATAGAAGCAAACTTAGGTCCATTTTCAGAAACGGGGGGGGGGGGGGGCTTGTTATCATAACCCCCCAAATGCCCACCTCAAAAAAACATTTCTCCAGTCAGCATGGTCAATGGTCCAGGATCATGGCTCTTGCATTTCAGGAAGCAAGCTCTGCGAGGGGCACAGTTGTCTCCCACCACGCTACAATATCAATGTCTCTAATAATGGCAAGCTCTCCTGAGTCCCCACTTGATTCTAGCCTTCCTTCCTCCTGAAGTTACTACTTTATAGGTAAAAAAAGTAAAGGAACCCTGGACAGTTAAGTCCAGTCAAAGGTGACTATGGGGTGTGGCGCTCATCTCGCTTCAGGCTGAGGGAGATGGTGTATGTCCATGGACAGCTTTATGGGTCATGTCACCAGCATGACTAAAACCACTTCTGGTGCAATGGGATTACTAGGTTGCTACTTTATAAGCTGTTGCAACACAATGTCACTGTGATCTGTAGCCAAGAGTATCAGTATTAATTGCTAACTTGTGAAATTGCATTTGGTCTTGCAAATGAAAGCTGTGGCGAGTGCAGTTTGTTGATTTGTTGACTTATTTAGCACATGTGGGTGGGGTGGTTGTGGGGTGGGGTGAGGTGAGGTGAGGGATTGGGTCAGGTGTAAATGAGGGAGTAGCCAGGGGAGGGAGGGTGGCTGGGCTGGTAAACAGAGCGATCAGGAGCAGCAGTTATTATATGCTGTATTGGCCCAAATATAAGCCGCACTTTCTTTCCAGATTCCGACTGTGAAAACTTAAAGTGTGGCTTAAATTCAAGACCTTACGAAAAATCCTTAATAGAGATGTGGGGTGTGGGAAGCCATGATAATAAGAGCCTCCATTTGTTTGTTTCTTCCTGTTGACCTAAGTCAGCATAGGTAAAGGTTAAGGGGCCCCTGACCATTAAGTCCAGTCGTGACTGACTCTGGGGTTGCGGCGCTCATCTTGCTTTATTGGCCGAGGGAGCCGGCATACTGGTCATGTGGCCAGCATGGCTAAGCCGCTTCTGGCGAAACAGAGCAGCACACAGAAACACCGTTTACCTTCACCTATTTATCAACTTGCACTTTGATGTACTTTTGAACTACTAGGTTGGCAGGAGCAGGGACCGAGCAACGGGAGCTCACCCTGTCGCGGGGATTCGAACCGCCGACCTTCTGATTGGCAAGCCCTAGGCACTGTGGTTTAACCGACAGCACCACCCGCGGCATATATGCATATAAATAAAAATAATCCAAAGCACACGTGTGCCCCTTGTCCCTTCAGGAACTACCACCAACATTCTTGTATCTCAGCCCAGTAAACCTCTCTTACATTGATATCTTAAGCACTTCTACCCAGAAAGAAAATTCCAGGTAAACATTAGGAACACCTTTCTGATGGTACGAGTTTTTCAACAGGGAACGGACTCCCTTGGAAGGTGGCAGGGCTTCTTCATCTGTGATTCCTTCATTGCAGGGTGTTGGTCTACATGACCCCTTGGGATCCCTCCCAACTCTCCTTTTCCACGATTCTACATGGGCTTATTGAGTTCAATGGGGCTTGCCTCTAGGTAAGTGTTCAAGGGCTCACAGCCTTTATCTCTTACCGATGCTTCCAATCATCCCAGCTCCTCCATGAAAGAACATAAATCCTTTCCTTGGGTCAGCAGATGGTGTTTTGGGCTGATAAACCCTCACAGGAACCCCATCAAAATGCAGATCTTTGGCAGAGAGGCTGGGATCCACTCTTGGATTCCAGAAAATCTGGAGGAAGCGGATAAAGGCAACCTGTCTGCAGATACCCAGCAGTTCAAGACACTTCCCCTGTTGGGCAAAGGAACAGTCTCATGAAAATAGTGCCCACATTTGCATCCTATTCACAGGGGGTGGTATCCAAATAAGTCCTATTAAAAGTAGACCCATGGAAATGAATGAGTGCATGTTAGCCATGTCCATTATTTTCAATCGGTCTTCTTAGAATGGGACTATCATTAGAGGCAGCCCTGGGTCACAATAAGCGATCCAATAGTTTGGCTTGATGTCAAAACCCAAAAGCTTTCCTAAATCATGGTTTGTTTGGCCACCCCAACCCAAACACCAGCCAAGGTACAGAGGCAAAAGAAGCTTTGGAGAAACAATCCACAATCTGCTTGCTTGCCTATGAGACCATATGTGTTTTCCTGAAGAAACCATGATGTAAACAAACCATATTATTAGTGTGAATAATATATTTGTCTCTATGTGTGTCCCTCTACAGGTTAAAAATAAAGCCCTTGTTAAATTTGATAATATCTTCATCCATCATCATCATCAAGTAAACTCATTGATTTTCCTCATTTCATGCTCTATTGTGCAGTATGTATATGAATTACTGAAATATCTAAACTATTATTATTAAATAAATAAATTTGTATACCGGCCTTCATACAAAGATCAAAGGGTGGTTCGCAGAATAAAAATACTAGATAAAAACACAAAATACATAATAAAAAGAAATGCAAAGCAAACCAATAACACCTTTAAAAGATATAGAAGTGGTATATATAAAATTTATAGAAGCCAAAAACATCCCTCCCTCAAACACATTTAAAAGGACTTAGAAATGTTTTTGCCTGAGACCTAAAGATGTATTAAAGATTGCTAATAAGAATAAGAATAATTACATTTCTTAATCACCTTAATCACATAAGAACCTGTTGCTTCACTTGCTTCACCTGTTGCTCATCCAGCCCCCAACTTACCATAATGGCTTACCATAAGTTTTGTTAAAATGTTAAAATGACTGTAAAACTATTGAAATGTATATAACTGAAAATCATAAAGAAAAAATTAAAGATGCTTCTTCTTGTCATCATCATCATCATCATCATCATTTCTTAATCACCTTTCACGTAAGATCATTAGAATAATCTGCTGCATCACATAATGGCTCAACAAGTCCCCAACTTACCACAAGGACCACCATAATGATAGTCCAGTGAATGACCCGAAGCTTTAATGGACTGTCAAATCCAGATGGGATTTTACTCCTGGAAAGATCATAATAAATTGCAAAGGAGAGAAGCAACAGGGAAAGAATCCCTATAACTCCAATCACCCCAAGCAGGAGGCCCAGAAGAAGCTCCATTTCACCGTTCCAAAGAGTGCAAGGGAAACATTGAGTCTACACTGGAAGAATTTCTACTGTGTGGCTCCACCAGAGGTATCTACGCTGCTAAATAGGCTGTAGACCGGTTAATTAAGTAATTCCCAATTAGCACACATACTCCCATGCAGATATTTCATCCATTGGAACATCAACAGCAATTTCATGGCTCTTGGCAATGGTGTCATGTGTGATGTTCTACTAAGGAATGTCACGTCCGCCCACTGATCAATCCAGTTCCATAGTATCTGTCCCAGAGCTCTTCGGCTTTACATACCGGGTGTTCATTGCCTGAAGTTCACAACATCCCCAGGCAGCTTAAGCTTGTAGTCAGGAATGGTGGGAGTCCTTGTCCGAGGTGGAAGAGGACTTGTATGCACTGCCTGGCCCAATATTTCCAATGCTTCAGACATGAGTCCCATTCCTATCCAGAGATCTCAGGGATGAAACTTAAGCCCTTGCATATTCAAAGCATAGGCTCTTCTTCTGAGGTACGGGCCTCATAGCTAAATGCAAGTCCGTGTTGAGATGAAGTTTTCATTAAAACGTTTCAGTAAATATTTTCTTGGGTTACAAAAGCACACACATCACCTCCGTTTTCTGATCACAATATCCTTTTTACAGATCGGTTATATTCAGTGTGAGCCTTAATCTTGTATACGGTATAAGGTTGGGGGAGAAGAGAAGTGTGGGGGAAGAGGGAGTAGTAAACTTTCATTATTCTACATACTGTATGTGCAATGTTTTTGTGTCAGTGTCATTTCATCGTTTCATATATTAGTTTTCCTTTTTATCGTTTTTATTTGATTTTTCAAATATAGATTTACAACAAAACCAAATACATTTCATTTCTTTTATTAGTTTTCATTGACATTGAGAGAGGTTCGGTGAGGCATTCACAAAGTAAAGGAAGGATTGAACTCTGGTTAATAAGAATACACACAGAGGCTTGAACCTCTGTGCGTATAATAATCTCTGTCTCCCTCCACCCCTCGGCCCAGGTCGTTTTATTCACAAAAGAACTTTTTACAGAGTGTTCGTAAGAACCAATCAGATTTCTTCTGAGCATTTCAACACACCCCACGTGGGGACAAAGTTAGATCAAAAGAAATTCTTTAAACTACAAAGACTACTCTGAGCATGCATACATAATCTGAGAGTAAATAAAAAAGGATTAGAGAAACACTGGAGATCACAAACAGGAGTAAACAAGAGAGGATGGAAGGATGGCAAGGAGATAGGCATCTTTATCACCTTCCTGTGAAACTATTTCCAGGACCTAAGATCAACATCCTGAGATTAACATATTGGGAAAGCTACATCAAAAGAAGCTTGCCCACTATCTTTGATGGCCCAGGATGCATGCCTGGCTAAGCAACTGGCAGTGTACGTGACTGGTCAAGAAAGAGAAATGGAACAGGAATGCAGAGGTGTGGATTGATCAAGAATCATATCAAAGTAGTTTAAACCCAGTCAATGCGATGCTTTCATTGCTGACACAGATGGCTTACTCTATATTTGTTATAATTCCTCATAGCAATCCCACCTGATCACTACAGCCTAGGGCATGGTAGGTTGCCTTCAGTTGACTGCCGTAAATTTTGTTTACGCGTGTACAGGGAGGGTTGTTAGCCATATCAATTCAGATGCTCTTGGTGGTTTCTTGCTGTTATCTTGTTGGGCTGTGTATGTAATAAAAGGGAGCCACACCGGGGTGAAGGCGTCCTCTTTTATTTGTCCCCGTGTTAGTTTCAGTTTGTGGGTTAGTTTTTATAGTAAGGGTGTTTTCCATACAGTTTGCTACCGGTGGTCCATGTTCACTCCTGACAAGTCCCTTCTGGTGTCTAGCTAAGATGCTTCTGGAAGCTGAGTGTAGGTGGGTTATAAGTTCTTTGTAGGTTGAGTGGGCATAATAGTCTTGGGAAATGTTCAATAGGGCTAGTTCTGGGGTGACTTCTAATACCTGTTTAGTTATTTTGCATATTTATTGTAGGGCTGATGTTCAAAAGTGTTGAATTTTGGGGCAATCCCACCACATGTGGAGGTATGTGCCTGTAGAGGTTTGAGGCTAAGTCATGGAATAGTGGGTGGTGGAACAGCTCCAGTCATTCCAGGGGAACTGAAGGAAGCAGTGGTGTGTCCACTCTTAAAGAAAATTTCACTAGATCCCTTAGACCTATCCAATTACCGCCCAGTTTCAAATCTTCCATATCTGGGTAAGGTAATTGAGAGAGCGGTTGCTGAGCAGCTTGGTAGGTTTCTGGAGGAAACATTGGCTTTAGATCCATTTCAGTCTGGTTTCCGTCCTGGTTTTGGGACTGAGACGGCTCTGGTTGCCCTAACAGATGATCTCCGTAGACAACTGGATCGAGGCGGGTCAGGACTGCTGATCCTTTTAGATTTGTCAGCAGTCTTTCACATGGTCGATCATGATCTTCTGGACCACCGCCTCGCAGACGTGGGGATACAGGGCATAGCCCGTAACTGGCTGTGCTCTTTTATCATCTTGTCGGGGACAAAGGGTGGCACTAGGGAGGGAAATGTCGTCACGCCATTCCTTGGTGTGTGGAGTGCCACAGGGAGCAATCCTCTCCCCGATGCTTTTTAACAACTTTATGCGCCCCCTTGCCCAGATTATCCGGAGCTTTGGGCTGGGCTGTCACCAATATGCTGATGACACTCAGCTCTATCTGCTGATGGATAGCCACACCGACTCAGCCCCGAACGGATGGCCAGATGCTTGGAAGCTGTGGCTGGATGGTTTCGTGGGAGCCAATTGAAACTAAATCCTTTGAAGACAGAGGTCCTATGGCTGGGTTGGGATGGCATGGAGATGAGGGACCAACTCCCTTCTCTTGCAGGGGCCCAATTAGTGCCATTGCCTTCCGTTAAGAGTTTGGGTGTAATCCTTGACGCCTCCCTTTCCATGGAGGCGCAGGTTATAGCAACAGCCAAGGCAACATTTTTCCACCTTCGCCGCATCAAGCAATTGGTCCCTTACCTTTCCCGCCCCAACCTGGCCACAGTGATCCATGCGATGGTCACCTCCAGGCTTGACTACTGTAATTCACTCTACACGGGGCTGCCCTTGAAGCTGTCCCAGAAACTCCAGCAGGTGCAGAATGCTGCAGCGAGGCTCCTCACGGGGTCTCTGCCATGGGAGCATATTCACCCAGTGCTTTTCAAGCTGCACTGGCTCCCGGTGAAGTACAGGGTCAGATTTAAGGTGCTGCTTTTGACCTTTAAAGCCCTTCATGGCCTAGGACCCTCGTACCTACGGGACCGCCTCTCCCGGTATGCCCCACGGAGAGCAACACCCTAGTGGTCCCGGGCCCTAAGGAGGTTAGATTAGCTTCAACCACAGCCAGAGCCTTTTCAACTCTGGCTCCGGCCTGGTGGAACGCTCTGCCTCATGAGACCAGGGCCCTGCAGAATCTGATTTCTTTCCGCAGAGCCTGTAAGACAGAGTTGTTCCGCCTGGCCTTTGGCTTGGAGCCAATTTGATTCCCTCCCTCTCTTTCTTTTTTCGTTTCCTTCTCCTCCTGCGATGTGGCATTTTAATGAGGCATTTTAATATTTTAATGTTTCAATATTTTAATGTTGTATTTTAATTTTGTTTTAAGTTGTAATCATTCATCTTGTTTTTATTATTGCTTGTTAGCCGCCCTGAGCCCAGCCTTGGCTGGGGAGGGCAGGGTATAAATAAAAATATATTATTATTATTATTATTATTATTATTATTATTATTATTATTATTATGTAACTAGGAACTTAAATATAAAATAAACACCAGGGAGTACCTTTCAGGCAGTTAACAAGTATATTATGCAAAATTACAAAGAACACACTGTGGCGTTCGTACGGAGCCCCCGGTCATCTCACAGACTATTGACCCGTACACACTAATCCGCTGCCACCAACCAGTTCCTCCCTTCAGTCTCAGTCAGCTTTTCAATTAATAAAGAAGAGTGTATTTTATTTCAGACACAAACAAAACTTTTACAGCATTCCAAACATTGTTGCTCTTTACTTTCTTAGTCTTAGTATCCTCTCTCTTCTACCTCCCCACACTCAAGAACCCACTGCCCTAACTGTCTCTCTATTCACAACTCCTTCTCCAACTGCCTTTCCCAACCAGCCAACCCACTAAAACCAACCAACTGCCCACCAACAACTCCCAACGAATTCCTCCTAGAACTAGTTTTATAGACCCACTGACTCCACCCCCCTAGGTCCTGTCTGTGCAACCTATTTAACTATTTCCCTTCCAGCACTCTCTCATATATGTTAACGACACACACACCTTTTTGCATCTTTTTTTCTTTTAGTCTTCCTTCTCAAATTCTTCCTTTTTCCCCAATGTAGGTTTTGTGTGCACACTCAGGAAGCATACCTGATTGAGATGCTCCCTTGTCAACCTTTGCCAGGTTTTCACTCTCCAAAAGGTATCAAATGACCACTCTAAGGCACAAGCGGTGCATGACTGAGCAAGAGAGATGAGCAGAGCCTTGTTTGTGGTACAGCATTTCAATTTTAAATATTCTGATTATTATTTCACTTTTAGTGAAATGTTTTTACATATCAGCTACCCCCTCCCTGTTTCATGTCATCTGCAAATCGTGTCATCTATTCCTTCATCTAAGTCATTTACAAAGAGGCTAAAGAACAATGGGCCCAGGATAGAACCCTGTGACACCCAGCTTGTCACTTTTTTCCAGGATGATGAGGAACCATTGGAGAGCACTCTTTGGGTTCTGCTAGTCAACCAGCTACAAATCCACGTAACAGTAACATTGTCTAGCCCACATATTACCACTTTCTCTTCAAGGATAACAAAAAGTAGTTTAAAAAGAAGTAACTTGTTCCATCTGACCTGAATGTTTCAATATTCATCTCCATTGGATGTTCCCAAAGTTCTAGTATTATGGGAGGAAAACTGTTCCCCATCCATTTTCTCCACACCACACATCAGTTTATACACATCAGCCATACACCTTCTATCTCTTTCTCTAAACTAAAATCCCTCAAACATTGTCCACTTTCCTTGTAGTGGAGTTCTTCCACCCCCTTGGTCATTTTGGTTGCCCATTTGGTTGGTCATTTTGGTACTTCTCCAACTCCCAAATATCCTTTTCAGGATGAGACAACCTAGAAATTAACCTATGGCCATTTATCATCAGTATGCGGATGATACCCAGCTCTACCTCTCTTTTAAATCGGAACCAGTAAATGGAGTGAAGGTCCTGTGTGAGTGTCTGGAGGCAGTTGGAGGATGGATGGCGGCTAACAGATTGAGGTTGAATCCTGACAAGACAGAAGTACTGTTTCTGGGGGACAGGGGGCGGGTGGGTGTGGTGGACACCCTGGTCCTGAATGGGGTAACTGCCTCTGAAGGACTAGGTGTGCAGCCTAGGAGTCATTTTGGACTCACAGATGTCCATGGAGGCGCAGGTCAATTCTGTATCCAGGGCAGCTGTCTATCAGCTCTATCTTGTACACAGGCTGAGACCCCACCTGCCTGCAGACTGTCTCACCAGAGTGGTGCATGCTCTGGTTATCTCCCGCTTGGACTACTGCAATGTGCTCTATGTGGGGCTACCTTTGAAGGTGACCCAGGAACTACAACTAATCCAGAATGCAGCAGCTACCCTGGTGACTGGGAGTGGCCACTGAGACCACATAATACCAGTCCTGAAAGACCTGCATTGGCTCCCAGTACATTTCCGGGCAGAATTCAAAGTGTTGGTGCTGACCTTTAAAGCCCTAAACAGCCTCGGCCCAGTATACCTGAAGGAGCGTCTCCACCCCCATCATTCTGCCTGGACACTGAGGTCCAGCACCAAAGGCCTTCTGGCGATTCCCTCACTGCAAGAAGCAAAGTTACAGGGAAACAGGGAGAGGGCCTTCTCGATAGTGGCACCTGCCCTGTAGAATGCCCTCCCATCAGATGTCAAAGAAATAAAAAACTATCAGACTTTTAGAAGACATCTGAAGGCAGCCCTGTTTAGGGAAGATTTTAATATTTGAGGAATAATTGTATTTTAATATTCTGCTGAAAGCCACCCAGAGTGGCTGGGGAAACCCGGCCAAATTGGAGGGGCATATATAATCAACTTTAGTATTATTATTAAAAGCTATCTCTTCTGTCCTATTATTTTTGGGGAGGTGGGGCGATAAGAAGGGCCATTTGGATCCGGCCAATGGCCCATTCAGCCCAGCATCCAATTCTCACACCATTCAGCTAGATGCCTGTGGGAAACATGCAAGCAGGACCCGAACACAAGAGCACTCCCCCTCCCCCCCCCCCCCGCCGCTTCCAGTAACTGCTATGAAGAAGCATTCCTGCCTCCCACTGTAGAAGAAGAGTATAGCCTTCATGGTTACCAGCCATTGATGACACATTACCAGAGAAACTGGTAATATTTGGGCTAGACAATGTTACTGTTAGGTGGATTTGTAGCTGGTTGACTTGCAGAACCCAAAGAGTGCTCTCCAATGGTTCTTCAGCATCCTGGAAAAAAGTGACAAGTGGGGTGCCACAGGGTTCTGTCCTGGCCCCATTGTTGTCCAATGCCATTATAAATGACTTGGATGAAGGAATTGAGAAGATGCTCATTCAATTTGCAGATGACACCAAACAAGGAGGGGGTAGCTAATAGAATCAGGATTCAACAGGACCATAGCAGATTATAAAATATGGCCAAAACCAACAAAATGAATTTCAAAAGGGTTCAATGCAAGGTTCTACACTTAGGGAGGAATAATCTCATGCTTTTACTCCAGCAATATGCAGTTTACTTTCTGAGCTTTTAATGTTTGAAGCTGCTCCTTCTTTTGTGTTTTGTGAATCACCCTGAGATGTGTGTGGAAGACAACAGCAGCAGCAGCAACAACAACCAAAAACTCATTTAATTGCAAGACTATAAGGGAAAGAATTAGAAGGGTTCAAAGTTCTGTTCTGCCTCCTGGCTATATTGAAGTTCAGTACCTTTTTAAAAAGCATTTATTAATTTAAGAAAAAACCAGAAACCTTCCTCCTGGGAATAATGTCACCAGAAATCAAAAAAGAAATTACAGTAGACCACTTTTTATATACACAACAGTAGCATCCAGGATCTTAATTGCAAGAAACTGGAAAAGTGACAAAACACCTACGATAAATGAGTGGCAGGTCCAAAGGATAGAATATTTACAGATGGCCATGATAACAGGGAGAATTAGAGGTTATCCAAAACAGAAAGTACAGAAAGAATGGAAAATCTTTAAAGAGTATTTGGAAAAACATTACAATAATAAATATCTCCTGGCAGAAATAGAATGATCCTTGTAGAAAAACAAATATATTTTTTTTATATATCTGATGAAAACAAAGAAAGTAATACAATAATTTGGAACTGTGTGTGAGAAAATAGTAGAAATAATAATGCTATGAGTCTAATTGTAAGTCAAATGTGTTTAGTTTGTGTTTTTTCCCCCTTCTTTCTATTTTCCTCCCCCCCCCCTTTCCCCCCTTTTCTTCTTCCTTTTCTCTTTTCGTTTTTGTGCCTCGTTTCTTGGTCGTTCTCTTTTTGATTTGTCAAGAAAGAGAGAAAGCGATAAAAGTGTAATATGAAAACTTCAGTAAGTTAAAAGTGATGTTGTGTAATTTTTCTGTTACTATTTATATACAGTGGTACCTCAGGTTACACACACTTCAGATTACAGACACTTCAGGTTACAGAATCTGCTAAACCAGAAATAGTACCTTGGGTTAAGAACTTTGCTTCAGGATGAGAACAGAAATTGCATGGCGGCAGCGGGAGGCCCCATTAGCTAAGTGGTGCTTCAGGTTAAGAACAGTTTCAGGTTAAGAACAGACCTGCAGAATGAATTAAGTTCTTAACCCGAGGTACCACTGTATTGTTAAAATCGGTTAATTGTAATGAATTGATGCAACACTTACTGTGGGTTTTTCCTTTGTTATTGTTGAATTCTAAATAAAGTAGAGATGTTGCAAAAATAAAATAAAAATAAAAAACATTTATCATGGCGAGCCATGATTACGGACAGCTATGTCATTCAGGAGATTTTCCTCCCTTTGGCATGCATGCAATTTAACCCAGCATCCTGTTTCTGACAGATTGGAGGCTCAGAGGTTTAAAAATAAATGAATGCTAACGTATCTGGAATCTGGCCTCAGGGACATGGGCGTAGCAAGAGGGGCAGGTCTAAACTATGGTCTAAACCTCCCTTTAAATCCATCTCATCCAAAAGAAGGGAAATCACCTTGAAACACTGTGCATACAGTATGTAGAAGAATGAAAGTTTACTACTCCCTATCCCCACCCTCTTCCCCCACACTTCTCCCCCAACCTTATACTGTATACAAGATTAAGGCTCACATTGAATTTAACTGATCTGTAAAAAGAACATTATGATCAGAAAACGGAGGTGATGTATGTGCTTTTGTAACGTAAGAAAACCCAAGAATTTTTTTATGAAAACATTTTAATGAAAACTTCATCTCAACACGGACTTGCATTTAGCTATGAGGCCCATTCGTCAGAAGAAGAGCCTATGCTTTGAATATGCAAGGGCTTAAGTTCCATCCCTGAGATCTCTGGATAGGAATGGGACTCGTGTCTGAAGCCTTGGAAATCTTGGGCCAGGCAGTGCACACAAGTCCTCTTCCACCTCAGACAAGGACTCCTACCATTCCTGACTACAAGCTTAAGCTGGCTGGGGATGTTGTGAACTTCAGGCAATGAACACCCAATATGTAAAGCCGAAGAGCTCTGGGACAGACATTATGGAACTGGACTGATCAGTGGCCGGACTTGACACTCCTGAGTAGAACATCACACATTGCTCCTTTGCCAAACCCATGAAATTGCTGTTGATGTTCCGATGGATGAAATATCTGCATGGGAGTATTGGGAATTACTTAATTAACCAGCCTACAGCCTATTAAGTAGCGTAGATACTTCTGGTGTAGCCACACAGTAGAAATTCTTCCAGTGTAGACTCAATGTTTCCCTTGCACTCTTTGGAACGGTGAAATGGGGCTTCTTCTGGGCCTCCTACTTGGAGTAATTGGAGTTATAGGAATTCTTTTCCTGTTGCTCTTCTCCTTTGCAATTTATTATGATCTTTCCAGGAGTAAAATCCCATCTGGATTTGACAATCCATTAAAGCTTCGGGTCATTCACTGTACTGCCATTATTGCATTTACTGCGGTAAGTTGGGGACTGGACGAGCCATTATGTGATGGTTCTTCTTATGTTCTTATGTGAAAGATGATTAAGACATGTGCCGTAATTATTCTTATTCTTATAAGTGAACTTTACACATCTTTAGATGCCAGGCAAAAACATTTCTAAGTCCTTTCAAATTTGTTTGAGGGAGAGGTGTTATTAGTTTCTAGATCTTTTATGTATAACATTTCTATATCTTTTGTGTTTTTATCTTGTTTTTTTATGCTGTGAACCACCCTTTGATCCTTCCATGAAGGAGAATATTTTTAATTAATAATAATAGTTTATATATTTAAGTAATTCATATACTGCTTAATCCAACATGCATAATGAAATCAGTAAAATCAATGAATTCACTTGGTGATGATGTGATGAAGATATTATCAAATTCAACAAGGCCTTCCTTTTCAACCTATAGAGGGACACACATAAAGACAAATGTATTATTCACACTAAGCCATGGTTTGTTTACATCATGGTTTCTTCAGGAAAGCAAATATGGTCTCAAAGGCTAGCAAGGAAATTGTGGATTGTTTCTCCAAAGCTTAGCTTGTTTCCCAGCTACTTTTGCCTCTGTACCTTGGTGTGTGTTTGGGTTGGGGTAACCAATTCAAAGCTAACCAATTGAAATTAATGGACATGGTTAACATGGGCTCATTCATTTCCATGGGCTTCTTTAACTAGGACTTATTTGGATTCCACCCCCTGTGAATAGGATGCAAATGTGGGCACTATTTTCATGAGACTTTTCCTTTGCCCAACAGGGGAAGTGTCTTGAACTGCTGGGTATCTGCAGACAGGTTGCCTTTATCCGCTTCCTCCAGAGTTTCTGGAATCCAAGAGCGGATCCCAGCCTCTCTGCCAAAGATCTGCATTTTGACGGGGTTCCTGTGAGGGTTTATCAGCCCAAAGCACCATCTGCTGGCCCAAGGAAAGGATTAATGTTCTTCCATGGAGGTGCTGGGATGGTTGGAAGCATTGGTAAGAGATTAAGGCTGTGAGCCTATGAACACTTCTCTAGAGGCAAGCCCCATTGAACTCAAGTAAGCCCATGTAGAATCGTGGAATAGGAGAGTTGGGAGGGATCCCAAGGGGTCATCTAGCTCAACACTCTGCCATGAAGGAATCACAGCTGAAGAAGCCCTGACAGATGGCCATCCAACCTCTGTTTTGAAACCTCCAGTCAAAGAGAGCCCATCACCTTCCAAGGGAGTCCGCTCCCTGTTCAGCAACTCTTGTCATCAGAAAGGGCAAGTCCCATTGAACTCAATAAACCCATGTGGAATGGTTTACAGGGCTGAGATACAAGAGTGTTGGTGGTAGTTCCTGAAGAGACATGGGGCATACATGTATTTTGGATTAGCATATGTTAATTTATACGCATATATGCTTACTTGGGACGCGGGTGGCGCTGTGGGTTAAAGCCTCAGCGCCTAGGACTTGCCGATCGAAAGGTCGGCGGTTCGAATCCCCGCGGCGGGGTGCGCTCCCGTCGTTCGGTCCCAGCGCCTGCCAACCTAGCAGTTCGAAAGCACCTTTGGGTGCAAGTAGATAAATAGGGACCGCTTACCAGCGGGAAGGTAAACGGCGTTCCGTGTGCTGCGCTGGCTCACCAGATGCAGCTTGTCACGCTGGCCACGTGACCCGGAAGTGTCTGCGGACAGCGCTGGCCCCCGGCCTCTTGAGTGAGATGGGCGTACAACCCTAGAGTCTGGCAAGACTGGCCCGTACGGGCAGGGGTACCTTTACCTTTACCTTTATGCTTACTTAGGTCAACAGGAACAAAAAAATATGGAAGCTCTTGTTATCATGGCTTCCCAGGTCTCACATCTCCACTGGTCAATGGTCAGGGATTAGGGGAGCTGGGGGAGGGACAGAGCCCCCCACTGCTGATTCATTTTATAACATACATATACCACTTGATTTTATAGATGCTCAAAGAGGTTCACAAACATGCATATAATAACTCGAGGTTGCTGCTCCTGATCGCTCTGTTTACCAACCCCACCCCCCACCCCTGGCCACCCCCTCGTTTGCACCTCACCCAATCCCCCACCTCATCCCACCCCACAGCCACCACACACACCTGTGCCAAATAGGTCAACTTTCACTAACACAAATCACAAACCTGCACTTGCACCAGCTTTCATTTGCAAGACCAAATGCAATTTCACAAGTTAGCAATTAATACTGACACTCTTGGGTACTAAGTGAGATTGTGTTGCAACAGTTTATAAAGTAGCAACCTAGTAATCCCATTGCAGCAGAAGCGGTTTTAGTCATGCTGGTCACATGACCCGGAAAGCTGTCTGTGGACAAACGCCATCTCCCTCAGCCTGAAGCAAGATGAGCGCCACACCCCATAGTCACCTTTGACTGGACTTAACCGTCCAGGGGTCCTTTACCTTTTTACCTATAAAGTAGCAGCTTCAGGAGGAAGGAAGGCTAGAATCAAGTGGGGACTCAGGAGAGCTTGCCATTATTAGATACATTGATATTGTGGTGGTGGTGGGAGACAAGGGTGCCCCTCGCAGACCTTGCTTCCTGAAATGCAAGAGCCATGATTCATGTTCATGTTGTGCTGTGATTTATGTCCATGCGTGTCAGTGGGTCTGCTCTGAAGAGTTAGATACAAACAGCCCTGGATTTGCGAAAGAGCTTCATATTTAGAATTTCCCTTCCAACTTTCGAGCGCCCTTCCAAGATGTCTGCAGCAAAATCACCAAGGAGACTGATTCTTACAGTGCAGTACTTGAGCTGCGTGAAGTGCACATGTGCATAAAAAGGTTTATGTCAGTTAAAATTGCATGTACAAATACATTATATATCGGAAGACAGCTGTTCAAAAATGTGCTTTTAAAGGCAAGACTGGAGGCAACAGATAATTACCTCCCTATTTAAAATTTCCCTCTCATCTTGCTAGAGTTCTACCAAGTGGTCTGCAGCAAAATCGCCAAGGAGACTGATTCAGTGGTTGTGTCTGTTGGGTAAGTAAATGCAACCATCTGTCTTTTCATAGGTAAAATGTGTGCACCCAGCATGTTGTTGCATTTGTTGGTGGCATCCCTTGCCATATTCCTCACAGGAGAAAAAGGCTCCCCATGAAAGCTGTCAACATTTTGTTCCATGATTGCAAATCAGAGCTTCATGCGCCTCAGACATGAGGATGCTCACTTCCGTGGGGGGACTATGAGCTGGGCATAAGGCCTTGTTTATTCTCCAGTTACTGCCTGTCTCCTGAGCATTGTTTTATCCGTGCTCCCTTGTGTCTTTTTTTTTTTTGTCATCAATTTGTGTGTCCTTTTACAATTTGTGATTGACCTTTTACTGTGTCTATCAGCTTTTGGTATCCATCAGCATTGGAAGGGCTGGATGCACACACCTATGTGAAGCAGGGGGTGGACCCTTCAGAACCAGGGTTCAAATGTCACACACACTCAGTCAGCTCTTGCCCTCAGGACTCACGAATAACAACAACAACAACAATAATAATAATAATAATAATAATAATAATAATAATAATAATAATAATTTATTTATACCCCGCCCATCTGGGTGGGCTTCCCCAGCCACTCTGGGCGGCTTCCAACACAACACTAAAATACAATAACTTATTAAACATTATGAGCTTCCCTAAACAGGGTTGCCTTCAGATGTCTTCTAAAAGTTTGGTAGTTATTTTTCTCTTTGACATCTGGTGGGAGGGCTTTCCGCAGGGCAGCTGCCACTACCGAGAAGGCCCTCTGTCTGGTTCCCTGTAACTTGGCTTCTCGTAGCGAGGGGACCTCAGTGTCTGGGCAGAATGATGGAGGTGGAGACGCTCCTTCAGGTATACTGGGCCGAGGCCGTTTAGGGCTTTAAATGTCAGCATCAACACTTTGAATTGTGCTCGGAAACGTACTGGGAGCCAGTGTAGGTCTTTCAAGACCAGTGTTATATGGTCTCGGCGGCTGTTCCCAGTCACCAGTCTAGCTGCCGCATTCTGGATTAGTTGTAGTTTCCGGGTCACCTTCAAAGGTAGCCCCACATAGAGCGCATTGCAGTAGTCCAAGCGGGAGATAACCAGAGCATGCACCACTCTGGCGAGGCAGTCCGCAGGCAGATAGGATCTCAGCCTGAGTACCAGATGGAGCTGATAAACAGCTGCCCTGGACACAGAATTGACCTGCATCTCCATGGACAGCTGTGAGTCCAAAATGACTCCCAGGCTGCACACCTGCTCCTTCAGGGGCACAGTTACCCCATTCAGGACCAGGGAGTCCTCCACACCCACCCGTCTCCTGTCCCCCCAAAACAGTACTTCTGTCTTGTCAGGATTCAACCTCAATCTGTTAGCCGAATGTCACTCTTCCTCCCCTACCCAGGCCATACCCTTCTTTGCTGGGATGTTAGCATCCCAAATTCATATATATGTAAAGGTTTAATTGAAAGAGTTGTATAACTCTCTGACGTCAGACACCCTGTGGCAGTTATGACAGTTATGGCAGTTGGTATGGCAGTGACAGCTATTAACAGTCTTTAGTGTGAGAGCAGCTGAACTGTTGTTCTGCTGTCTGTCTCAGGGTTAGTTAGTCTGTAACAGTTTAATCTATGTGACACACTTTTTGGGACATTACTGACCCCATTCCAGATCAGGGAGTAGCTCTAATGTAAGATGTATTAGCAATTTAAGAAACATTCACCTGCATTGTATGTTTAATCTGCAGCTGCAAGTGTACTAAGTACATATCCTTCAACATTTTGCTGATGAAAATAGGGATATCCCATTTTATTATTTATACCCCACAAATCTTACTGGGTTGGCCCAGCCACACTGGGCAGCTTCCAACAGATACAAAATATATTAAAATATTAAACTTTTTTTTAAAAAAAAAAACTTTCTAAAATAGGACTGCCTTCAGACGGCTCAGGGGTTGGGTAACTCCATACCCTTCAACATTTCTCCTATGAAAGTAAGGAAAAGCAGTACATTACAGAATCAAATCAGCTTCTCTAAAACAGGGATGTCCCTGGAAAATAGGGACACTAAGAGGCTCTGTAAGTAAAAGTTGTTATTTAAACTTCAAAAGAGTGTGTCTTGAGTAGTTTTCATAGGAGGAAAAAGAGAATTAATAAAAGGGTTAAACCACTAAGGGCTGCCTTCCGCATATTCTGCAAATGGGAACTAGTGTCTAATTTCCACATCACTGACCTAGTCTTGTGCCCTCCTCCTTTGATCTTATGTGCCTGGAATGTGTCCCTGACCTGAGGTAATGCCTCTTGAAAAGGATTCCGCATGTGTTTGAAGGCACACTATATGCACAGGTCTTTTTTCAGGGGGAACTCAGTTCCAGCACCTCTCAGGTAGGTTCTGGCACCTCTTAGGTGGGCATTGTTGCCATTCTTAATGAGGGAGGTGTTCATGGAGATTTCTGGACCTTTTTAAAAGAAAAATAGCACTGGGTGTACATCCCAGTTGAGCAGTACATCCCACATATACAGTAATGCCTGAGCAAGAATTTGGAGGGCAGTCCATGGATACTTGCAGGAATGCTGCTGAAGACCAGTTTCTGGAAGCCACAGGCGGGAAGAGGGCCTTGTGCTTGGGCCCTGCTTGCAGGTGCCTCATAGGAAGCTGCTTGGACCTGGTGAGAACAGGATGCTGTAGTAGATGGCCATGAGCCTGATCTAGCAGGCTCTTCTGGTGTTCTTATGTGATCACGAATGTGTTTGGAAAAGATTCTGGAAGGTTACCTCTTTGCTTCTGTTTTCTTCTGCAGCTACCGCCTGTCTCCTGAGCATCTTCCTCCCGCTCAGTACAAGGACTGCCTTGCTGCTACCATACACCTAATTCAAAATGCAGCTTCCCATGGGGTGGATCCTTCCAAGATCATCGTTGGTGGGGACAGTGCTGGGGGCAATTATGCTACTGTTGTTGCCCAGAAACTGGTGGAGAGATCAGACCTTCCAAAACTATGGGCTCAAGTGCTGATCTATGGGAAATTCCAGGCTATAGACTTTAACCTGCCATCCTATCAGCAGAACAGCTCAATGCCCCCCTTGTTCCGGGAAGATGTTGCTTACTTTATCATGAAGTATATTGGAAGGGACACTTCTTTGGCAGGCCAGCTCCTGAAGGGCTCTCATGTGCCAGATTCAATGAGACTGAAATATGGGAAGTTGGTGAGTCTAGACAACCTTCCAGAGAGATTTAAGGTGAGAGGCTACAAGCAAGTCCCACTTGCTCCTTATGAACCTGAAGTCTATAGGCAATTGCGAGAGCTACTGGAACCTGATATTTCTTGCCTCTTTGCTGAGGACTCTGTCATCCAGAAGCTTCCTGAAACCCTAATTGTGAGCTGCGAGTACGATGTATTACGAGATGACGCACTGCTGTACAAGAAACATCTGGAGGACAATGGGGTGAAAGTCAGCTGGTTCCATGTTGAGAATGGGTTTCATGGGGTGCTAAACCTCTTTGACGCAGGCCTGTTCACATTGCCTGCTGCAGTTGAATTGATGGACAGGATTGTAGACTTTGTCAAAAACTTATGAGAGGAAATCTCTTGAATTTGTGGGTCTGATAATTTCTCATTTTTCCAATCTTATATTCAGTTCTCCACAATTCTGTTGTCATTTGTGGTTCTTGGGGGCAGCAGGGAGTTGCTCATGAAAATTCACCAGCACTTTTGTGTGAAATTTTCCTAATAAACACTTTTACTTTGTATGGAGTTTTGACTAATATACACATGATTACAACCAATTTGCTCTAATATAATGCACTTCTATATTGTTTTCATTAAGATATGAATTTTGTAAATGGACAATTCACCCTTCTATTGCATTTTAGTACTTATTGGTTGGCTGGAGATCTGTACTGCTAATGCTGTTCTAGGCTGCATCAACATAAGTATAGTGTCCAGATCAAGAGAGGTATCAGTTCCACACCATTTTGCCTTGACCAGACCCCACCAGGAGGACTATGTCCAGTTCTGGGTGCCGCAATTTAAATAGGATAGTGATGAGCTGGAATGTGTACAAACAAGGAAGACCAAGATGATCAAGGGTCTGGAAACCAAGCCTTATAAGGAATCATTGATGCAGTAGGATAAGTTTAGCTTGGCGAAGAGGACAGTGAGGTGATATAGTAGCCATCTTCAAATATATAAGGGCTGTCACATGGGAGATGGAGCGAGCTTGTTTTCTGCTACATCAGAGGGTAGGACTTGAACCAAGGGATTCAAATGATAAGCAAGGAGATTCAGACTGTACATTAGGAATAACTTGCTAAGGGTTAGAGCTGATTAGCATTGAAATGGATTAGCTCAGAAGGCAGTGGGACCGCCTTCATTGGAAGTTTTATCAGCAGAAGTTTAATGGCCACCTGTTAGGGATTTCTGGGTGTGATTCCTGCATTGTAGGTGGTTGACCTAGATGACTCCATGGGTCGCTTTTATCTCTTTTCAGGTATCTGTTTTGGTTTATTGGCCCATATCTAATCCATTAGCCCATCCAAGGTGCAGTCTAACATTTCCACTGCCTTTCCTAATTTAGATGGAACAGAGTGATAGAGATGGGTGTCACCCACATATAGATGATCCCTCGCCCTATCTCTCCTGATAACAACTCCCAGCAACTTGATAGAGATGTTTAAATACCATGAAACACCAGATTCTAGTTTCAACAATTGTAAACAGTTGTGGCATAAAACTCTGTATGGCACCTTCCTATACATTCACCAACAAGCATCTACCTTCAATGAAATCATTTTGTCTAAATGACACCCGCTATCTGGAAGGATAGCCCCAAGGTGCAATATTGTTGGCAGGTGGCGAATGAACTGAATAAAAAAAAATGTTAAGCAATTATTTACTGATCTTCATACAAATACTTGTTACGCAGTTGCCAATGAACCGTGAGCAGTTCAATGTAACGAAATAAGAGGATTCTATCTCAACTGCTCCTGTGAGGAATATGGCAAGGGATGCCACCAACAAATGCAACAACATGCTGGGTGCAAAGCACACACACACACACACACATATTTTATCTATGAAAAGACAGATGGTTGCATTTACTTTCCCAACAGACACAACCACTGAATCAGTCTCCTTGGCGATTTTGCTGCATACATCTTGGTAGCAGTCTAGCAAGATGAGAGGGGAATTTTAAATAGAGAGGTAATTATTTGCTGCCTCCAGTCTTGCCTTTAAAAGCACATTTTTGAACAGCTGTCTTCCAATATATAGTGTATTGGTACATGCAATTTTAACTGACGTAAACCTTTTTATGCACAGGTGCACATCACACAGCTCATGTACTGCATGGTAAGAATCAGTCTCCTTGGTGATTTTGCTGCAGACATCTTGGTAGGACGCTGAAAAGTTGGAAGGGAAATTCTAAATATGGAGCTCTTTGGCAAATCCAGGGCTGTTTGTGTCTAACTCTTCAGAGCAGACCCACTGACATGCATGGACATAAATCACAGCACTACATGAACCATGTCTTCCCAGAAGACCTCCTAAATTGTAGTTGGGAGGGTGACATCTTGGCTACTGATGTCAGGAGACTACAACTCCCATCAGTCGCAGATAGGGATGGGTGAATCTGTCAATCTCAGTGTCTCTCGAGTTTCTCATTGCTCTAATATACACATAAGAACCAAATCAGATCCTGCAGGATCAGACCAATGGTCCATCTATGTTATGTACACCACTATGAGCTGAATAAAGAGCATGAAATCCACTCTCAACTCTGAGTAGATTTCAATCTAGCCCAGCATTCTGTTTTCACAGCGGCTAAGCAAATGCTTCTGGAAGCCTGGCAGAAGGAACTGAGCCAAGAGCACTCTGCCTGCCCAAGGTTTCCATCCACTGGTATGCAGAAGCATTGCTACCTCCAGTCTTGCCTTTTAAAGCCCATTCTGGAACACCAATCTTCCCGGACATAATGTTTTTGTACATGCAATTTTTGCTGACATGAGCCTTTTTGTGCACACATTTTGCTGTATGTGAATTGTGAACATCACATGGCTAGAGTACTGCATTGTAAGCTTCAGAGACTGGCTCTGGGTTCACAATTTGATTTCCAAAAGGCAAATTAAATAGGTTCACCTATAAAAGCAAACTCAATCCAATTGCACACAGATAAATCCTAGCCTTAAGAGATATGGGGCACCCAGCCAATGGTTTGCAAGCTTTCATTTAATTCACATGTTATCATCGATATGCATAGATGCAAACTTAGGTCCATTTTCAGAAATGGGGAAAAAAACCTTGTTATCAGAACCTCTCCAATCAACATGGTCAGCAGTCAGGGATCATGGCTCTTGCATTTCAGGAAGCAATCTCACTCAGTACCCAAGGGTGTCAGTATTAATTGCTAACTTGTGAAATTGCATTTGGTCTTGCAAATGAAAGCTGGTGCAAGTGCAGGTTGGTGATTTGTCTTTGTGAAAGTTGACCTATGTGGCACAGGTATGTGTGGTGGCTGTGGGGTGGGATGAGGTGGGGGATTGGGTGAGGTGCAAAGGAGGGGGTGGCCAGGGGTGGGGGGTGGGGTTGGTAAACGAAGCGATCAGGAGCAGCAACCTTGAGTTATTATATGCATGTTTGTGAACCTCTTTGAGCTTCTACAAGATCAAGTGGTATATGTATGTTATAAAATGAATCAGCACTGGGGGGGGGCTCTGTCCCTCCCGCAGCTCCCCTAATCCCTGACCATTGACCAGTGGAGATGTGAGACCTGGGAAGCCATGATAACAAGAGCTTCCATTTTTTTTGTTCCTGTTGACCTAAGTAAGCATATATGCGTATAAATTAACATATGCTAATCCAAAATACATGTATGCCCCATGTCTCTTCATGAACTACCACCAACACTCTTGTACCTCAGCCCTGTAAACCATTCCACATGGGTTTATTGAGTTCAATGGGACTTGCCCTTTCTGATGACAAGAGTTGCTGAACAGGGAGCGGACTCACTTGGAAGGTGATGGGCTCTCTTTGACTGGAGGTTTCAAAGCAGAGGTTGGATGGCCATCTGTCAGGGCTTCTTCAGCTGTGATTCCTTCACTGCAGAGTGTTGAGCTAGATGACCCCTTGGAATCCCTCCCAACTCTCCTTTTCCACGATTCTACATGGGCTTACTTGAGTTCAATGGGGCTTGCCTCTAGATAAGTGTTCATAGGCTCACAGCCTTAATCTCTTACTGATGCTCCCCATCATCCCAGCACCTCCATGGAAGAACATTAATCCTTTCCTTGGGCCAGCAGATGGTGCTTTGGGCTGATAAACCCTCACAGGAACCCCGTCAAAATGCAGATCTTTGGCAGAGAGGCTGGGATCCGCTCTTGGATTCCAGAAACTCTGGAGGAAGCGGATAAAGGCAACCTGTCTGCAGATACCCAGCAGTTCAAGACACTTCCCCTGTTGGGCAAAGGAAAAGTCTCATGAAAATAGTGCCCACATTTGCATCCTATTCACAGGGGGTGGAATCCAAATAAGTCCTATTTAAAGAAGCCCATGGAAATGAATGAGCCCATGTTAACCATGTCCATTAATTTCAATTGGTTAGCTTTGAATTGGTCACCCTAACCCAAACACCCGCCAAGGTACAGAAGCAAAAGAAGCTGGGAAACAAGCTAAGCTTTGGAGAAACAATCCACAACCTGCTTCCTTGGCTTTGGCTTCCTTTGCTTTCCTGAAGAAACCATGATGCAAACAAACCATGGCTTAGTGTGAATAATATATTTGTCTTTATGTGTGTCCCTCTATAGGTTGAAAAGGAAGCCCTTGTTGAATTTGATAATATCTTCATCACATCATCAAGTGAATTCATTGATTTTACTGATTTCATTATACATGTTGGATTAAGCAGTATAGGAATTCCTTAAATATATAAACTGTTGTTATTATTATTATTTAAAAATACTGCCCTTCATGGAAGGATCAAAGGGTGATTCACAGCATAAAAAAACAAGATAAAAACACGAAATACATAACAAAAACAAGCACAAAGCAAATTAATTACGCCTTTAAAAGATATAGAAATGTTATACATAAAAGATGTAGAAACTAATAACACCTCTCCCTCAAACACATTTGAAAGGACTTAGAAATGTTTTTGCCTGGCATCTAAAGATGTGTAAAGATTAAGAATAATTACGGCACATTTCTTAATCATCTTTCACATAAGAACATAAGAAGAACCATCACATATTCTCACATAATCAGAACATCAACAGCAATTTCATGGGTTTGGCAATGGATCAATGTGTGATGTTCTACTCAGGAGTGTCAAGTCCGGCCACTGATCAGTCCAGTTCCATAATGTCTGTCCCAGAGCTCTTCAGCTTTACATATTGGGTGTTCGTTGCCTGAAGTTCACAACATCCCCAGCCAGCTTAAGCTTGTAGTCAGGAATGGTAGGAGTCCTTGTCTGAGGTGGAAGAGGACTTGTGTGCACTGCCTGGCCCAAGATTTCCAAGGCTTCAGATACGAGTCCCATTCCTATCCAGAGATCTCAGGGATGGAACTTAAGCCCTTGCATATTCAAAGCATAGGCTCTTCTTCTGAGGTACGGGCCTCATAGCTAAATGCAAGTCCGTGTTGAGATGAAGTTTTCATTAAAATGTTTTCATAAAAAATTTCTTGGGTTTTCTTACGTTACAAAAGCACATACATCACCTCCGTTTTCTGATCATAATGTTCTTTTTACAGATCAGTTAAATTCAATGTGAGCCTTAATCTTGTATACAGTATAAGGTTGGGGGAGAAGTGTGGGGGAAGAGGGTGGGGATAGGGAGTAGTAAACTTTCATTCTTCTACATACTGGATGCACAGTGTTTCAAGGTGATTTCCCTTCTTTTGGATGAGATGGATTTAAAGGGAGGTTTAGACCATAGTTTAGACCTGCCCCTCTTGCTACGCCCATGTCCCTGAGGCCAGATTCCAGATACGTTAGCATTCATTTATTTTTAAACCTCTGAGCCTCCAATCTGTCAGAAACAGGATGCTGGGTTAAATTGCATGCATGCCAAAGGGAGGAAAATCTCCTGAATGACATAGCTGTCCGTAATTATGGCTCGTCATAATAAATGTTTATTTTATTTTATTTTATTTGTGCAACATCTCTTCTTTATTTAGAATTCAACAATAATAAAGGAAGAAACCACAGTAATTGTTGCATCAATTCATTACAATTAACCGATTTTAACAATACAGTGGTACCTCGGGTTAAGAACTTAATTCGTTCTGGAGGTCTGTTCTTAACCTGAAACTGTTCTTAACCTGAAGCACCACTTAGCTAATGGGGCCTCCCGCTGCCGCCATGCGATTTCTGTTCTCATCCTGAAGCAAAGTTCTTAACCCAAGGTACTATTTCTGGGTTAGCAGAGTCTGTAACCTGAAGTGTCCGTAACCTGAAGCGTGTGTAACCCAAGGTACCACTGTATATAAAAATTACACATCATCACTTTTAACTTACTGAATTTTTCACATTACACTTTTTATCTCTTTCTAACAAATCAAAAAGAAAAAGACCAAGAAAGGAGGCACAAAAAATAAAAGAGAAAGGAAAAAGAAAAGGGGGGAAGGGGGGAGGAAAAAAGAAAGAAGGGGGGAAACACAAAATAAACACATTTGACTTACAATTAGACTCATTATATTATTATTTCTACTATTTTTTCACACACTGTTCCAAATTATTGTATTACTTTCTTTGTTTTCATCAGATATCAAAAAACATTATATTTGTTTTTTTCAAGGATCATTCTATTTCTGCCAGGAGATATTTTTTACTGTAATGTTTTTCCAGATGCTCTTTAAAGATTTTCCATTCTTTCTGTACTTTCTGTTTTGGATAACTTCTAATTCTCCCTGTTATCATGGCCATCTGTAAATATTCTGTCCTTTGGACCTGCCACTCATTTATCGTAGGTGTTTTGTCACTTTTCCAGTTTCTTGCAATTAAGATCCTGGATGCTACTGTTGTGTGTATAAAAAGTGGTCTACTGTAATTTCTTTTTTGATTTCTGGTGACATTATTCCCAGGAGGAAGGTTTCTGGTTTTTTCTTAAATTAATAAATGCTTTTTAAAAAGGTACTGAACTTCAATATAGCCAGGAGGCAGAACAGAACTTTGAACCCTTCTAATTCTTTCCCTTATAGTCTTGCAATTAACAGGTCTTAAATGAGTTTTTGGTTTTTGTTGTTGCTGCTGCTGTTGTCTTCCACACACATCTCAGGGTGATTCACAAAACACAAAAGAAGGAGCAGCTTCAAACATTAAAAGCTCAGAAAGTAAACTGCAGATTGCTGGAGTAAAAGCATGAGATTATTCCTCCCTAAGTGTAGAACCTTGCATTGAACCCTTTTGAAATTCATTTTGTTGGTTTTGGCCATATTTTTTATTTATTTTTCTGTGATAAATTTTTATTAGTTTTACATATATATACGTATAAACATATACAAAGTCCATTACATAACTTGCACATATTATATCCACTCCACAAATCATAAGTATTATACAAAGTTTTTACAAATCATAAGTATAATACAAAGTTGTTTTAGGCTCTGCCGAGCCTTGAACTTCCCTCCACTCCTTTGGTAAGTATCAAATAAGTTTTACGGTCACGTATTTTATCTCTTTTACCTAATAATCACTTGCTGTTAGAGTTATTCCAACCCCGCCAGTGTCGTCTGAAATTTAGTTCCAATATACATCAAATATTTATTCCAATTATCATGAAATTTCTGTTCATCTTGATCTCTTAGTCTTCCTGTTATTCTAGCGAGCTCGGCATAGTTTATCACTTTAACCTGCCAGTCATTTATATTAGGTATAACCTCCGTTTTCCAATTTTGCGCCAACATGATTCTTGCAGCTGTTGTGGCATATAGGAATAAAATCTTATCTTCTTTTTTAATTTCTTTACCCCTCATTCCTAGCAGAAAAGCTTCAGGCTTTTTGGGAAAGGTATATTTAAAAAAAAAATTGAGTTCGTTATATCTCGATTCCCAAAAGCATGACTTTGCTGCATGACCACCACATGTGGTAGAAGTCACCTTCTACCTCTCCACATTTCCAGCATCTTTTATTCTTCAACCTGTAGATCTTAGCCAGCTTCACTGGCATGTGATACCACCTATAGATCATTTTCCACAGATTTTCCCTTAGTGCCGTACATGCCGTGAACTTCATGTTAGTATTCCACAATTCCAGCCACCTCTCAAAGTCGATGTTATAGCCAATGTCTATCGCCCATTTAATCATGACCTCCTTCACCTCCTCGTCTTTTGTGTACCACTCCAGTAAGATATCATATATCCTAGACAGTATTTTATATTTACCTTCTATAACTTCCACATTAAATTTAGATTTTTTGTCTTCGAATCCTAATTTCTTTTTATCTTCTTTTTACAAATCGTTTACCTGGTGGTATTGCAGCCACCCTGTAAATGAGTTTTTTATCTCTTCGTACGGTCTGAGTTTAATGCCTTGATCAGTTTTCCGCGTAAGTTCTTCATAGGTGGCCTTCTTCCCTTCCATATTAACTTTTTTAACAGTTAGCACCTCTATTGGTGAAATCCACCAAGGAGTCTTCCTTTCCAATAGATTTTTATTTCTTTCCCACACTTGAAATAGTGGTCCTCTAAAGATATGATTTAGAAAGCCTCTGTGTACTTTCACCTTTTCGTACCACAGGTACGAGTGCCACCTGTACCTGTTATCGAAGCCTTCCAAATCCAAGATGTCCCTATTTCCCAATCTTATCCAATCCTTCAGCCACAATAAACACGCCGCTTCATAACATAAACTTAGATCCGGTAGGGAGAAACCCACTCTTTCTTTCTTATCTACCAGTATTTTCATTTTTATTCGCGGTCTTTTTCCCTGCCAGATATATCTCGCCAAGGCTCTTTGCCACGCTTTACACTGCTTTAACCCTTTAAGTACAGGAATGGTTTGAAATAAAAATAGCATTCTGGGCAGGACATTCATTTTTATAACCGCTATCCTCCCCAAAAAGGATAATCTCATTCTCTCCCAGATTTCTAAATCTTTCTTAATATTCTTCCAAGTGACCTCGTAGTTATCCTTATATAGGTTAATATTTTTAGCTGTAATCCACACTCCAAGGTACTTCACCTTCTTTGCTATCGTAATTCCCGTCTTTTGTTCTAAATCTACAGTATCTTCTTTGGTTAAATTTTTGGTTAACATTTTGGTCTTATTCTTGTTAACTTTAAGGCCTGACATAGCACCGAACTCTTCAAATTTTTGTAGAGCTTCTTTTACACTGTACTTTGGATCTTCTAGTGTTAATACAATATCATCCGCAAAAGCTTTGATTTTGTGTTCCTTAGTTCCTACCTTGACTCCTTTAACTTCTGTTGTTTCCCTCAGTCTTTTAGTAAGTACTTCCAATACTGTTATAAACAGTAAAGGAGACAAGGGACAACCTTGTCTAGTCCCTTTGGATATATTGAAAAATTCTGATGTGGTATTATTTATTACAAGTTTTGCTTTTTGCTCATAGTAGATAGCTTCGATACCTTTTCTAAATCTTTCTCCCATCCCCATCATTTTCAAATTTTCTATCAGAAAGCACCAAGAAACATTGTCAAATGCCTTTTCGGCATCAATAAATATCAAGGCCGCCTGTTTATCTATTCTACTTTCCAAGTATTCAATGATATCTATCACATTTCTTACGTTATCCTTCAATTGTCTCCCCGGAAGGAAGCCTGTTTGGTCTTTATGTATTCTACTACTTAATACCTTTTTTAATCTTTCTGCCATTACATCCGCAAACAATTTATAGTCGTTATTTAGTAACGAAATCGGCCTATAGTTCTTCACCTCTAAGGTGTCCACATCTTTTTTAGGAATTAATGTAATATAGGCTTCCTTCCATGTATTCGGAATCCTTCCTTCTTTTAGAATATTGTTCATGACTTCACATAGAGTTGGACATAATTGGTCGCTTAATGTTTTATAATATTTGGCCGGTAAGCCATCCGGCCCCGGCGCTTTTCCAATTTTCATTTTATTTATTGCCTTCCTTATCTCATTTTCTGTAATCATCTGGTTTAACAGCTCTTTTTCTTCAGTTGTAATCTGTTGTAAATGATGTTTTTCCAGATAGCGTTCTATTTCATAGTCTGTTTCCTTTCCTCTTTTATATAAGTCCTTATAATACTTCTGAAATATCCTTTTTATTTCTTTTGGCTCTTCCACTATCCTTTCTCCCTCTCTTATCTTACAGATCGTATTTTGTTTTTTCCTTTCTCTTAATTGCCAGGCCAAATATTTCCCTATTTTATTAGCTGATTCAAAACTCTTTTGTTTCATCATTTTAATTCTCCACTCAATCTCCTGGTTTACTATCATAGTAAATTGAGCTTGTAATATCTTTATATTTTGTTTTATTGTCTCCTCTCCTGGTTTAATAATTAATTTTCTTTCATTCTCCATAAGCTGTGTTAGGATCTCCTCTTTCTTTTTCTCTTTTTCTTTTCTTAGGTGACTGTTTTTCTGGATTAGGAAGCCCCTCATAACGGCTTTTCCTGCATCCCAAACCGTTTCTATAGCTGTCTCTTTATTTAAGTTCCACTTGAAGTACTCTTCAATTGTTTCTTTTGCCTTGCTTACTATCTTTTGATAGTTAAATAGATATTCATTCATTCTCCATCTGGATGCTCTAACATCTTTTCCCTTTATCTCTATAAGTACTGGATTGTGGTCAGACACAGTTTGTGGGAGAATTTCAGATTTAGTTAAACTCTGTGTCAGTTCCTTCGAGATCCAAATACTATCTATTCTCCCCCAACTCTTATTTGGGTTTGAGAAAAAGGTATACTGTTTTGTAGTGGGGTTTTTAAATCTCCAAGCATCAATTAGTCCCATATTATCGACCAAATCAAAAAACGTTCGAGGTAGCTTGCCTTCCTTCATCTCTTGCTTTTTTGTTGATCTATCTAGATTTGGTGACACCACTCCATTAAAATCGCCCATCAATATCATTTTTTGATCCAACCACTCTAGTAACTTGTTACTTACTTCGAGGATAAAAGCCAATTTTTTTGTCATTAGGCGCATATATTCCGACAACAATTATTTTAACTCCTTGAAACATAATCTGTACTACTATCATTCTTCCTTGTTCATCTTTGTACAATAATTTTGGATCAAGTTTTTCCTTTATGTATAATACCACTCCTCTCCTCTTTTCTTGACCTTATCTGATGCCACAAAGTCCAGCCCTAATCTCTTATTACTCAAAATTCTCTTGTGTTTTCTTGTTATATGAGTCTCTTGTAAGCAGATTAGATCAAGACTCTTTTTTAGTAATATATGAGCAATCTGGTTCCTTTTATTTTTATTGTTAAGCCCATTCATGTTCCAAGACAGTGTTTTTAAAGCCATCGATTATATACAATTAATGAATTATCAAATCTGGGTTAAAACTACTGTTCTTTATTGTCTATCTCTTCCTCTTCCCTTTCTTCTCCTGGATTTGTCTCCCTCTCTCCCTCTCCGCTCCCCCCACCTCCGCCCCCCTCCCCCAGCCACTCCCCTTCCTCCTCCCACCCCGCCATCTTTCCAAGTTCCTTCTCGTATCTTCTTGCAAATTTTTCAAGTTCTGATGGGCTGGACAGTTTAAATCTTTTTTCCTTAAAGTAGAATGAAATTCCTTCCGGGAATTCCCATCTATATAGGATCCCGTTTTTCTTCAGCTGGTTAGTTAACCGAGCAGAGCCATTGGGAACCTTATCCTCCTCTGGGAGCACGTTCCATAGTTTAGCTGCGCTCTGCGTGAAGAAAGAAGGACTTTGTTTACCTGTCCTGAGCCTTCCAGCATTCAGCTTCATGGGATGTCTGTGAATTCTCGTGTTATGAGAGAGGGGTGCACACTTCTCTCTATCCGCTGCAGCAATTGTAATGTGCTATATGATCTTTGATTGCATTTCTATGGCTTCTTTTATTTATTATATTGTATTTTTTTGTATTTCCGTAGACTTCAAATCGTTATGTGATAAAATAAAAATAAAATAAATAAAAAGAAGCAATAAAAATGCAATTAAGACTCAGTATGAATGCTTAATGTGGGCACACTTGAATGCATTCATTCCACTGCTGGCCTAAAACATCTGGCAGGGGGCACCTGGTTGGCGAAGGCTACCAAAGGGCATGGGGATCAGGGGTGTTTACCAAGGGCTTCATGAAAAAGGGAGGTGGGGTTTCAAGGGAGGAGTTTGAAAGAAGGGAGAGGAGGCTTGATTTTCTGGGAGGCAGTCCCAGGCATGACTATGAGCCTGAGACACAGAAAGACATGACAGTTGCAGGCAGGGCTGTATCTGTCATCTGGGGACATAAGAGCTCAGAGACAGGCAGGTGGGGGAAGCAGTGAAGGTGAGAGTTTTGAAGGTGAGGCGGCGGCGCTTGGTCTGGATGCAGGAGCACAGGGGCATTGTCAGTGGGGCTCCTTGCCCAGCAAAGCTGTATGTCTTTCCTTTCCACGCGTTTTCTTCTGCACTGTCCTTCCAGGAGCTAAACACTGCCATCTCTCCTCTTCTCTTTCTTCCTTTCTCCCTCCAGCCTTCCCGCTCAATCTCTCTTTCTTTGGCACAATTGAGAACTGCATTTAATACAGGCCTCTCTGCCATAGTCTGGAGTGCCTTTTTTGTTTGAAAACCACAAGGTAAATATATCCAGTTGGTTCCCTTCCTGCATTTTCCCTCCTTGCAGTGCCCTCTGGACCCAGGGGAAGGGACAGCAACAGGCCCTCTGGGGGTTATTGGCCTTCAGCCCCATCTGCATGGCTCATGGTCAGCAACACCTGGAGGGCCATAGGTTGCCTAGTCCTTGTTTAGTCTCCCAGTTGTGTGATTGCTGTACGACAAGCAGAACTTTTTAATGACCCAGTCACCGTAGGGACTAACTGGGTTACTCCTCCCCTCCTTCCCCACGGAATCTGCATCTCATCAAGAGGGAGCTGCCAGGGGGAAAGGCTCAACTAATCAACCCCTGGCCTGATGGATGGGTCATTAAGAGCACCCATCTTAGGTTGGGTCTACTCAGAAGTAGTAGAATGATTGTATCATGTCAGACTGCAAGTGGGAGATGCCAGTTTGCATGCTTCCCTTACTTCTTCTCTTCTGCAGGTTTTCTGCTTGCGGGGGTTTGTGTTTGTTGTTTAACGAGGGCAGCACCGACCCTCCTGGCTGCACCCTAAAGTGGAACAGTTCTTTCTACCATCTAATTTTTGTAGCATCTGCAAACCAGACCTTTGTCTGTTGGATCGCTAATTGCCCCCCCCCCAATCCTGCCTTTCCCACCTTAACCAGATGTGGCTCTTTTGTGCAGGGGAGGAAGGGGTGGGCCCACCTTGCAAGAGGGCAGGGGAGATCCCTGGGGGGAGGGCGGGGGTTGGATTTCACTGTTCTGATTCCATGCTAGCCTGCTTTCCTCCTCCCTTCAGTGAGACTCGAGAGAGAGAATCTGTCTCATTCCCAGGGCTAAAGCGTGTCTCCACTCTTCACATGGCAAGAGTACAGGTGTCAGTTTATCAAGTGGGTATTTGCCACACTGTGTTATGCAAGCACTTGGTGAACTGGCTGACTGTATTATCCTACCCCCCACCATGCACAACCATATTTGCGGGGTTGTGTGTGTGTGTTCCAATTTCGTGGGAGCAGAGAAATTGGCATTCGACAAGATGTTCAGCTTCCCAGAATCTCAACTTATTTGTTATTTATTTATTTCTTGCACCTTTCTCTCCCAAGGAGGTCAAGGTGGTGTGTACATGGTTCTTCCCTCCCTCCCCCACCTTCCTCATTTAATTCCCACGACAACCCTGTGAGGTGGATTAGGCTGAGAGGCAGAGTGACTGGCCCAAGACCGCTTATGGCTGAGTGAGAATTTGAACCCTGGTTGCTTCTCCTTGAAGGCAGTGGTGTGCTTGAAAGAACCAGGGTGGCAAAGTGGTTGGCATTTCAGACTGCCAAGACCCAGGTTCACATCTCAGCTCAGCCATGAAGCGTACAGGGTAGCCTTGGGCTTCCTCTCAGTGCCTAACCTCCCTCGCAGGGCTGTTGCTTGCTATGAGGATGGAAATCATGCCACCTTGAGCCAGAGGCAAAGGTGAGCAGAGGGACCGCTGTGGAGCTGACCTTTCTGCAAGGGGCTGCTTTCTGCACACACCTCTCCATTCATTCAAACAAACAAACAAACAGACAAGCAAGAGGCAGGATTGGAGCTCAAGAAGGGTGAGGGCTAAGCTTGGGGAGAGAGCAGAGGGCCAAAGAGAGGGCCTTCCAGTCCTGAGGTCCCATTTGGAGAGCTGCAGGCTCCCCATTACTCTTTCTTTCATACAGGATGCTCAGTTCCTGCTCATGGCTCAGTTCTTTGTTGCCAAACCACCAAGAGCCCAGCAACGATGGGGTATAAACATTGCCATACTTTCTCTTCCTTGCCACCCCCCCCCCACACACATTCCAGGGAAAAGCAGAAGCGAGCTCAACCTTCTGGAAGAGGAGAGCCAGAGCACAGGGGTCTGACCCGCTAGAGGCTTTGGGGGCAAGGAGTCTCGGGAGGCCCCCTCTGAAATCTCGGTCGCCTTCTCCTGGAGTCCACCCGTCCTTCTGAGGAACCTTTCACTTTGGCTCCTGCGTCCCAGAGAGACTCCTAGAACTGTGAGGAAACTGGCCAGCAGCCTCTTGGGTTGCTTCTGGTGCTCTGACCCGGCTGCAGCACCCAGGACGTCCTCTGAGCAGCACTTGATGGACAAAGGGTGGTTGAGTTTGGGGGGACGGGAATCTCTAAGACTGAACAGCAGAGAACAGCCACCCTGTGCCTACAGACTGGATTACTTTTGCAGGAGTCGGTGTGAGCAGGGACCGGCAAGGGTGTCATTGCAACAGCGTTCCCTCTGCTCCACTGACTGTGTTGATCGTTTCCTCCCCGCGTGCAACAGATCTCCCTTCCACCCAGCGGTCTCATATGTACATTCCACCCACCCTCCAGGCACACTTCAGTTTGTTAGTCACCACACCAGGCTTTCACTGGTGGCTCCAGCGCTTGGCTCTGGGGCACCCCCACCCACCAGCCTCCCTCTGCAGCTCTTGCGCTTCCTGCCTTTGACTGTAGCTGCAGCCAGCCGCCATGCCAGGCCTGACTCCAGGACCTGAAACTTGCTCCTCCCACATTCCAAGCACACCTGCCTTGCTGGTCTTCTGAACGCCAGCGCCAGGCTCCAAGGGCATTTGAACCAGCCGTGAGTCTCCTCTGGCGCCAGGCAGGGCATCAAACCATCCTCCCCAAATTGTGCCAAAGTCCACACTCCCTAGAGCCACATGTGCAGCCTGGCTCTGTCTTACCAGGATTGCACTGCTCACCCTCTTTCCAGAAAGTGGGTCCCCATGGCGATCAGGTGGTGGGCTCTGTCTGTGCCAACCCAGGAAATGCTGCTATTCTGCAAAGCAACCCTTCCTTCCCAGAGGATGCCTGTCTCCTGGCCACTTTCACCTAAAGTTTCATTCTCTTCCCCCTTGCTTTGCGTCTCTAGTTCTTAAATCCAACACAGGTTTAAAAAACAGTTTGCGCAGGTGGGAACTGGGGCGGGAGCCATTCTGACCCCATGCTGGTGTTTCCCAAATACTGGAGTTTAAGTGACTCCTCACGTAAGCTGTTGAGTGGTTGGGGATGGGACAACAGGATTTGGCCCATCAATCTGCTGGCATTCCAGGCACTGAGTCTCCCACCTTGTGAATGCTTGCCATGGAGGATCTGCAGCATTTTGCTGCAATTTACCCAAGAAGGCCTGCTGGGTGGAAGAAAGTCCTAAAGGACCACCATTCCTCCTCTAACTGCTCCTTCTGGCTCCTTGTGTTCGTGCTTAGAAGAGCAGCTGCTGTTGCATTTCCCTCTGGACTAGCCTTCCCCAGCCTGTGCACTTCAGATGTTTTGGACTACACCTTCCCATCAGCCCCATGCGGCACGGCTCCTGCTCAATGGCTGATGGGAGCAGGAGTCCAGCACAACTGGAGGGCACCAGGTGGAGAAGGCTGTTCTTGGCTGTCCTCCTTGGCTGCCAGGTTCTGGCTGGAGAGGCAGCACAGGATGCTATGCTTGCCCTCCACGCTAGCTTGGGCAGAGAGAAACAGTCCCCCCACCCTTAGTTGCTACTTACAGTATTCCCCCACTGGAGTTCTTGTTTTTAAAATGAAATAAAGGACTGAAGAGCAAGAGAGGGAAAGAGAGAAAGTTGGTTTCCCTTTCTCCCTCTCTCGTCCTCTCCCTGTCCATAACCAACAGCAGAAGTTGTCTAAAAGCAATGTATAATTTCAGGTAAATTATTTGTAACCGGCCTTTATGTTGTAGTTTTTCTGCAAGGACTGTACCTTCAAAATGGAATAGTCTAATCTTATATATCTATTTATAAGTTCCTGGCTTTAAGGAGTGTTTGGTACGCTGCGTGTATAAGGACCTCTAAAAACAATTCGGGAGCTGTTACCATGAGCGGCTTCTGCGAAGGGGATGTAAATGCCCCACCTTTCCTCTTCCTCCTTAGGTTGCCCATGGCTCTGGGAAGGAGGACCTCCTTTGGTTTCCACCAAAGACAGTCTTGCTTACCTATGGTGACAGGGACCACAGCCAGGCTCTTGCCAGGGTCGCCTCCCAGTCTGCCATGTCTGGTTGAGGAGTCCCAGGCTAGGGGCCCCCATTCCACAGGCTACATCCCCAGTAGCCCTTTTCTCTGTCCTCAAGAGTTGGTGCTGGGCTCAAATGTGTCCTTGAACTGTGAAAATGGTCTCTGGGAGGAGTTGTAAAGGTAAAGGTACCCCTGCCCCTAGGGGCCAGTCTCGCCAGACTCTAGGGTTGTGCGCTCATCTCACTCTATAGGCCGGGAGCCAGCGCTGTCCGCAGACACTTCCGGGTCACGTGGCCAGCGTGACAAAGCTGCTCTGGCGAGCCAGCACCAGCGCAGCACACGGAAACGCCGTTTACCTTCCCGCTAGTAAGTGGTCCCTATTTATCTACTTGCACCCGAAGGTGCTTTCGAACTGCTAGGTTGGCAGGCGCTGGGACCGAACGACGGGAGCACACCCCGCCGCGGGGATTCGAACTGCCGACCATGTGATTGGCAAGTCCTAGGCGCTGAGGTTTAACCCACAGCACCACCCGCGTCCCTGGGAGGAGTTGTAGAAAACTATAAATTGGTGGATGGCTGGCACATATGACCAGTCACCCTTGATCCTCCTCCCCACAGGTATGTGGCTCCCCAGAAGATTCCCCACCCCCGATTGAGGCCATGGGCTGTAGGGTTACCAGCAGTGGTTGAGAGGAAACCCTTTCTTGTTTCAACCTTTGAGGAGAAAGAGTTGATGCCAGAGCATTGGAGAGAGAGGGGATTTCAGGAGCAGCCCTTTCCTAAAACACAAAACTCTCTGCACAAAGCCAGGGCTTCTGATGATTTATTCTTGTTCAAAGAGGAATCACCATATTCCAAAAAGACAAACACAAGCCTTTTGGGTGACTGGGGTTTAGCCATCCATAGTCAGCCCCTCGCAGTCCCTTAAGGAGGGCCTTGTTTGACATGCCAGTTGTGGGGGAGAGGAGGGCTGTCTTCTCGCAGATTGAAAGGCCAGAAATGTCAAGGTCAACAGCCTTTGAGAAAGTTCCACCACCCCATTGGCAAAGAGAGCCCATCCTCCAGATGGCCATGCTGCCCAGAGCTGCTTGAATTTGTCAGAATTTCCCCCCAAAAAAGTAGAGGCTAGAACATTGTTTTCGACACATTTAGATTCAAGATCAACTTGAGAAGAATTGAGACCTCACATTGGTTTGCAAAGATCCATTCAAGTAATTTCCTCCAATCCCCTCTGCACATTTCTCTGCAGAATGAAAGGGGCATAAAGGTACCCCTGACCGTTAGGTCCAGTTGCGGACGACTCGGGGGTTGCGCAATCATCTTGCTCTATAGGCCAAGGGAGCTGGTGTTTGTCCGCAGACTGTTTAGCTTCCTGCTGGAGCGGTACCTATTTATCTACTTGCACTTGACGTGCTTTCGAACTGCTAGGTTGGCAGGAGCAGGGACCGAGCAACAGGAGCTCACCCCATCGTGGGGATTCGAACTGCCGACCTTCCGATCAGCAAGCCCTAGCTCTGTGGTTTAGACCACAGTGCCACCCGCGTCCCACGGAAGGGGCACAGACATGTATTAAAAGTTCATTCTCCAGAGCCCAGTGTGACCCATGTACCAGACAGCAAGGTCAACAAGGTAGACCATTGTGGTAACCAGACACTGAAGGGCAATGCCCATCCTGGCTCTGGGGCTCTTTCACTGATTACCTTGGAAAAAATCCATCAACAGGTATGTATGTCAGGTATAGAGAACGTGAAACCCAGTTCCACGGTGAAGGTCAGTTAGCAGAAAGTCAGGGAGCTGCTCTGCACACTCCAGAAACAACAAGAACAGTAAGGGGATGATGCCAAGAACAGCTGTGCCAGCAGTGTGCAAACTCTGGAACCTGCAGCACTTGAGATCCATTTTGCATCAGAGAATAAATCCTTTGAGGATCATGTTTTGGTTGGGGGGTCATGGCCTGAACCAGCAGTGCCAAGATCCTGCTTCTCCAACAGACAAGGAATGAGAGGGCCGTGCCTGGAGGCATGTGGCTCCACAGCAGTGGCTGGGAATGGCAAGGAGGAGGCAGTCGCTGGCACCTTTTAAGGGCTGGGAGCAAAGAGGTTATGCCCTTTGTGGCATGTGCAAAGCCCCACCCCAGGGCGTCTCCCAAGGGAACAGGCACAGGGATGCTTGACAGGAAAGAGCTGAGGTGCTTCCCTCATGCCTCGAAGGGGAAATTAAGGCAGCTGAGAGGATCCTTGTTTCCGCTTTTGGAGACCAGCAGAGGTTTGGCTCATAACCAGCCGTGGCCTAAGTGTCTCAGGCATGGCTCCCCAGTCTACAAGGAAGTTGCTTCCAGTCCTCACCATTGAACCAGGGAGGGCTGCAACTAAGCTCCAGAGGTGGCCTCCAGGATCTGTGAAAGGCAGAAGCTGTCTGCCTTTTCCTCCAAGGCCTCCTTGGACTCTCAGCCCCAACAGAACTGTTAAGAAGTGAAAGGCGCTTGGGAAGGGCAGTTCTCTGTCCCCCTATCATGCAGCAGAATGAGGAGGCTGTCTAGGCAGTAGATAGGGAGGGGGCGCAATACAAGAGGGGCAGCTCCTGCCCTCCCCAGACGTTCCTCCTGAGCTCCCGGTGACGATGCTGGTGGGGTGGCTGGCTGGCTACTTTGTCTCTTCCCAATGCCTCAACACACCCTCACCTGCGAGCGCCCTGGCTGGCTGCTCCAGCAGGTGAGTTCAATGCGCTGCGCTGCTTACCCATTGCTGCAGCTAATGCCCTGCAACAGGCCCAGGCGGAGCAGTGGAGCATTGGAAGAAAAGCTGTGTGCCCCATGGCCTGCCCTGCACCCTCTAAGCTTGCGTGCCGCCCATCACCAGCACTGAAGTGAGAGTTGACTGCCATTAACAACCAGCTTCTGGGAGCAGAATGAGGCTGGTGTGCCATCCTGTCCTTTGCCTAGTGTCTGGCGGGGTGGGGGGGACTAGCCCTGCAGCCCCCCTCCTAGGTGTTCCTGTGCAGCAGGACCACGGCCACAGCATTCCCCTCACCTCCGGCTTGCCCTGCCTGATAGAGCTGCTTTGGGAGTTCCCGAAGGGGCTGTGCATCTACCCACCTCCCTGTAATAAAAGCCTTTTTCCCCCTCCACCCTTCTCACTGGCCAGAGAGGACAGCGGATTTCCCTGTTTCCGAAGAAAGACCATCATTCCCACACACGCCCCAGATCACATCCACAAGGTTTCCAAGTGCCATCTCTTGTGCCTTAGTTTCTCCTCGGGTGACAGCCTCCACAGAGAGCCACAAGAGGGAGGGAATTTGTCAGCTCCACCAGGAAGAGCAAGTGGGGACAGGCCCTGCATGGCTGGCTCCCAGCCCACTCCGAGGAGCAGAAAACTGACCCTCAAAGCCTGTTGAGACAAAAGAGGGAGGCCTCAGGGACAATCTCTCACCCCGAGGGTACCAAATAAGTCCCTGGTGCCCCGCTGGCACCAGAGTCATGATGGGGTGGGGGCATATCTGCTGAAGGGCAAGGGGAGTGAGTTGGTCCCCAGCTGGTAGAGGGGTCGGGTGGAATGTCAGCTCACAGAGCCAGCACCCCACCACCCAAGATCCCCCACTCTCAGCAGCTCCTGAAGGGGCCTCGCTGCCGGTTGGCACAGGCCTGCAGTGTCTCTCGGATGCCCATCTGCCAGTCTTTCACCAGGTCCACTGGAGTCACCGCCTCCTGCCAGAACAAAAAACGGCATCAGAGAGCTCTGCCTGCCTCTCCGCTTCCTGCCTCAAGCTGGAAGGCCAGGAAGCAGCAGAAAGAAGCCTTCCCATCTCTCTGTTAGGGGTGGGGAGCCTGAGACATGCCAGGTGTTGTGGCAGGACTGGCCACAGGGCAGCAGGCTGCACCCTGGAGAGCCGCGGCTTCCATGCTCCCCACACTACAGGCTCAGCCTGTTTGGACTTCTTGACAGATGGGATGGCAGGCTATGGCACAGGCCCACCGCTGGCTGCAGAAGGCAAGCAACGGGGGCTTTTCTCGCCCAAGCAGCAGCCTCTACCCGTCCTCCTTGAGCATCAGCTTAGTTCTCACTCTGCCAGTAAATCTGCCTGGGCTTCTGAGTGCAGGTATGGACACTCATTAAAAAAGCCCTCTATACTGGGAAATTACATGGTGCTGAGAAGGGTTCTAGACTGACCTTTGCCCTGAACTGCTACCTTTCTATGTGAAGGGCCCTTTTATGCAGGAGCATTTAGCATCTGAAGCTATCACCTGCAGCCTGCTATGATACAGCCCAGACACAAGTTTAGAGACTCAGTGAGCCCAGAGTAAACTAGGCCTTAGAGTGGTGCAGAAAGCAAATGGTACATTTGCACCAAGGAGCAGTGCCATCATACCCACACCACACAAGCTCTGGGGGCCCAAGAATCTTCCCTGCTTGCTGCCCATTCTGAAAGGGTGGTAAAACCTCCCCGCTGTCCATGCCTCACCTCATTCTGTATGGCCAGGTTTGCCCCGTACATCAGCAGCGTCTTCACAGCCTTGAAGCGTCCCAGCCTGACTGCGTCGTGAAGGGGCGTGTCTCCTTCCTGGGCAGGGGGAGGCAGAGTAAGTGCGCATGGCCTCCTCCACACCAGGGCCAGTCAAAGGGCAGATTCTTGGCTCGGCAGAAGAGCTGCTGCTTTGCATGCAAAAGGATCTCTGGGTCAATCTCCAGCTAAAAGGATCCCAGGCTAGGAAAAAGCTCTGCTGGAAGTCTCAAGGACCCACGGAAAATGGCAATGAACAAACTGACCTGGGCTAGAAGGATGAATGCTCCAACTCAGTAAAAGGAGGGCTGTGTGCAGAGTGTGTCAGATAAAAAAAAGTCTGTGTCTTGCATATATTATGCAAACAAGCGCAGTTGCTTTTATTTTGCATAATTTCTTCTGCTAAAGCAAAGAGCTCACTGTGAGGCGAGGGCCATTTCTGAAAGTGCTTGAGGATACACCCCAAAGTGCCTGGAAGGAAAGACCATCAGAAGAGCCCTGCAGCTGGATCAGGCCAAAGGCTCGTCTGGTCCAGCATCCCATCCTCAAGGGCCATCCAGACACCAGAGAAACCTGAGCAGCCCCTCACTCCTCGCCGGGGCTTCCCAGCATTCAGAGGCGTAGCTCCTCTGGCGGCAGGGGGAGAACTCAGCCGCTGAACTCAGGAGGGTTTCTGCTGCCAGCTCGCCTCCCAAAAGCAGTGCAGACTTTCGGGCAGAGCCAAAACGAGGGCTTGGCCACCCCAGCTGCTCCCCACAGCCCAGAGGCAGAGAGCACCCCTCCCCTCCATCTCATACCTTGTCTTGCGCATTGATGTTTGCCCCGCAGGCAATGAGGTGCTCGGCGCAGTCACTGTGCCCTGTCCGGACGGCCACGTGCAGGGGGGTGCTCCACAGCTGCCAGAGAAAGAGAATTCCTCAGAGCCCACCCCGTTGTCCCGGTGGGGACTCCGTCACGGAGGCAGCGCCCCCCAGATGGGGCAGACAGCATTGGCCGAGGCTGCTCACCTTGTCCCGTGTGGAGATCTTGGCTCCCCTGCCCATCAAGCGCTTGAGGATCTCCAGGTGCCCCCCACGACAGGCCCAGAGCACAGGGGTCGCGTCCAGCTGTGTCAAAGCAGAGCCCACTCAATATAGGGAGAAGATCATTTGGGGCACAAGAAAGTCTGGCTGCACAGGAGCGGGGAGGTGGGGACGGGCAGTCTGTGGCATAAAGCAGCCTTCGCCAATGGGTGCCTGCCACATTTTGGACTACAAATCCCATCATCTTCAGCATCATGCAGCCGTGCTGGCTGGGGCTCTAGGGAGCTGTGCTCTAAAGCATCTGGAGGGCACCAGGTTGGCAAAGAAAATGGTGGGGTGTGTGTGTACCCTTCCTACTTTTTGGAAAGGGTCCCAACCTCTCCCTCCCTGCCTCTCTTTCCCTCTTCAACCACTAGAGCTTCAGCCAGACAGGAGAGCGCATGCCTGTCCTCTGGGCTGGAATCATGGCCCCAACGACAGCCAACCTGGCTTGCTCCTGCTTTTTAGCAATTTTAAGCCAGTGAGTGAAGTTAAAGTAGCGATTGATGGGTACGTTTTTTCCAGCAGCAGGTGTCAGGAATCCCTGGGTGCTCACCATGTCTCTTGGTTCCAGCTTGGCCCCAGCGTCCAACAGCTTGTCCACGATCTCTGCATGGCCCCACAAGCAGGCCCGGTGCAGGGCTGTACATCTGAACTGCAGGAGGAAACACAAGGGAGCACCTTGGTTTGACGGGTCGGCACCCTGCAAGCCTGCCCACCCCTTTCACATCCACCCTGAGGGTCTTCTGTGATGGATACTTGGCACAGCCCATCAAGCCAAAACAGCATCTCCTGGGGCTGGGGAGCTCCTTCCTAGTGTAGAACTGCACATTACTCTAGGATAGCCTTTGCCAACCTAGTGCCCTCCAGACGGTTTCAGTTACAACTCCCATCAGCCACAGCCAGCACTGGAGGGCACCAGGTTGACAAGCCTGCTCTAGCAAATGCAGACCTTTGTCAAAGTTATGCGACTTGAGGGACAGGGCAATGGGATGTTTGTAGAGGAGAACTGCTGGGAAGAAGGGCGCTTCTCCCTTCCACTGATTCCCCCTCTCCACGCGTATCTCCACCCTCACTGCCAGGCTTATAGCCCAGCAGAGGAAACACTTCAGGGTAGGGGGACCTGGAAGAAGGATGTGGCAGGGAGGGAATTCTCCTTTGCAGGGGATTTTACCCCTGCAGTGAAACACATTTGCCTGTGGGAGCCAGGAAGTCATGGAAAAGGCTTGTAGCGCCACCTGGTGCCTCGCTGACCTCGGTGACCTGCATGTCCGTGCCTTGCAGTGTATTAAGTGCATAGCCTTATATGGAGTTATGTTCCCCCTCTGGGCAGTGATGACCCTATATGGTGATGGGTGTAATAAAAGCCTTGACCGGATGTAGGTAACGTGAGACATTGGCAAACGGCCATGCTACAGGAGAGAACAAAGGATAAAAAAAAGTGACCGGAGAGGGAGAAGAAGTTGGAATGAGCTGCCCTCCGTCCATGAAAATATTGCTGGCTCTCTGTGTCTTCATTTTATGCTAAACAAGCGCCATTTGTGACGGCTGGTTCCGACATTTGCCTACAGAGAAACTGGTGATCAGAGCCACATAGCAGCTTTGACAAGAATTTGTTACTTTGGGGTTGGGGAAAGACAGCTTCATTCACCATGAACCATGACATTTTGAATCCCCTCCAAACCAATGGCAAAGTTTTGTAGTTGTTTTGTAGGTTTTTGATACATCAAACAGAGGTTCATAGTTGATACTGTATATCAATTACTCAGTTTGGGGGGCTACAAAACGTGGGGTTCATGCTACAAAAACCCATGAAACGACTACAAAAGTTCAGCACCCGTATGGAGGGGACCCAAAATCTTGGTGTTTGTAGTGAATGAAGCTGGGGAACACCAAAGGGGAGGTTTTATTTCCACCAGGAGGTTGTCTGCTTCTGGTGCCAAGCAGCTTAAAAAGTTGCTGAGCAACTGTCTCTGTGTGAACATATTGTGCAGGGATGGTCTGCCTCTGACTGCCAGATACCGAGAATCAAAAGTGGGGAAGAGAGGGCTCTTGTGCTCAGATCCTGCTTGCGGGTTTCCCACCAACATCTGGCTGGCCCCTGTGAGAAGAGGATGCTGGACTAGATGGGCCACTGGCCTGATCCAGCAGCAGGCTCTTCACACAGACGTTAAACGATGTAGGGATGCCACCAACTTGGATGGCTTTACAAGAGGACAGGACAAATTCATGGAGGAAGACAAGGCTCTCCTTGACTGCTGGTCACAAGGGCTTGGCTCTCTCCCTGCTGAGAGGCAGCGTGAGTCTGAATGGCGGCGGCTGCTGGCCATCGCACGCAGAGAGACATCTGGCTTGGCCACTAAGAGAACAGGATGCTGGTGGGCCTTTGGCCTGATCCTGCAGCCACGCTCCACTTGCACTCTTGTGGATGGATATTTTTGATACAAGCACCTATCAAAGCTGCAGATAGCAAAGGGCCATCTTAGCAACCATTCACCGTGTGAGAGAGAAGCAAGAACCGCACTTCTGAGGTGATGCCTGGCACAAAACACCTGGAATTTTAAAACCATCCTTTGGGAATGATTGTTTTCCACTGATGCAAATTTAGACAGATGTAATCAATCAACTCAAACTCATGCACTGAATCAACTAAGATGGCTTTAGTGAGGCAATGGTACATCTGCGGCTGGATCTTGGGGTTGTTGGCGCGTGGGGGGGGGGCAATCAAATGACCATCCCAGAGAGTGGCAGCTGATGGAAGAAGTGACCAAAAGGCCCGCCGTTGGTCCCTGAGCTGGCAGGGCTACCCCAGGCCCCTCCAGAACTGGCACTCATCACCGCAGCAACATCCTTCCTTTCAACTTATTTTTTTATAGTTGGGGGTGGAAGCCTGAGCTCATGTTGTTATTTTTACTGTAAAATATATTATCCTCTTCTACACCAAAATGAGGCTATTCCAAAGTAAATGTGCTTTTGCATCAGGGCAGGAGGAAAAGCAAACTCAATTTTATTCCAGGAGCCTCGGTAGTGCCGTGATTTAAGTGAGTTTGGAATGCAAAGCTGCATATGCTGGGTCTTTTTGTTTTTTATCATCAGAGCTGGCAAACTGCTTTTTGCTGCTGTTTGGCCTAATGCATCAGGAATGGGGAAGCGCTTATAGTGCAGGCCGGGGACGAAGAAGGGAAATGTTAATTGTGTGTTTCATAACTGAGTGTCTAAAGGGGGTTCCCCATAAGACCATTCAATCCAACCAAAGAAAACCAAGGCAGCTGCCTCCAATGGAGAGAATCCTGGGGAGCAATTTGGGGAGGCAGAGAGGCCTGACCCGGGGGGGGGCTGATTCCAGCGAATGCTGTGAGAGCCCCTGATGCTGCAGCTGTGATGAAAGCTGCAGAGTTGTGGACTTAAGTGAAATGATCTAAAACAACCACACTCCCCAGAGAAGATCTCCTGCAGAGTGAGCGAGAGTTGCGCAATATCAGGTAGGTTCCTTTCAGTGGGGCTTGTGCAAGAGAACGTCCCAGCAGATTTCACCCTTTAAGGCTGAATAAAAGGGGAGGTGCTTTTTGGCTCTTGACACCAATATATCTTGGGCAAATTTGCCTCTTTCTCCCTTCAGAGAGCCAGTGTGGTGTAGTGTTTAAGAGCGGTAATCTCGTAATCTGGGGAACCGGGTTCGCGTCTCCGCTCCTCCACATGCAGCTGCTGGGTGACCTTGGGCCAGTCACACTTCTTTGAAGTCTCTTAGCCCCACTCACCTCACAGAGTGTTTGTTGTGGGGGAGGAAGGGAAAGGAGATTGTTAGCCGCTTTGAGACTCCTGAAGGGGAGTGAAAGGCGGGATATCAAATCCAAACTCTTCTTCTTCTTCTTCTTCTTCCTTCGCTAATATCCTCCACCCCAGCTGCCATCCTTGCCTTTGCCGTAGGTTCCCTGGACTGACCCCCATCCCCCTTTCCCTGTTTCATCATTAGGCAAATTCCGGGTGGAAGCAGGAGGCTTGCGTTTCTTAGCACCCCCTTTACCTTGTCGTGAGCGTTGGGGTCCCCTCCATCTGCCAGGTATTTCTCAATCACAGGAATCCGGTTCTCCAGTGCTGCTTGGAGAAACTGCACTGGACCCACAGGTTCTGTCTATAGAGGAGAGGGATAGGAGTCAAACTGCTTTTCCACAAGGTGCCTGTCCCCTTTTGAAGGAGAGGGGACACTCAGTCTGCCTTGTCCGCCTTCACCCCACCCCAAAACTAAGCAATACTACTGCTATTACTACTACTACTACTAATAATAATAATAATAATAGGGGTTTTTCATTGAACAATGTACAAATTCTGTTTAAATAATTAATAATTTTACTACTAATAATTCTACTAATAATTTTACTTACAAAAAGAAAGGTTTAGTTGGTGCCTCAGAGATAACAATATGGATGTTCCATTGCAAAGTCTGCAGCCAACTTGCTTAGCCCTGAAGGTGGATGGACAGGCACAGCCCTACCATTAGGCAGAGGGAGGCATCTGCTACAGGTGCCAATGCTGGTGGGCAGAGCATCCATCTCCCAGCATTCCCCTGGGGACCCTTAAGCCAGCCTCTGCTCCCAGGGATGCGGAGGAAGACACTGTCCTGCTGGTGGTGTGGAAGGTGAAACTTGAATTCCAGGTGTGGAATGTGATGGCACCATCTTGCCCTTTGCTTCAGGTAGCAAAATGTCTTGTCCCAGCCCTATAAAGGGGACCTCTAAAGCCGATCTGGATATGTTGAATAAGTTCATATGAGAGATGCACCAGCCCCTAATTAATTTAGGGCTTGCAAGGGGGCAGCACTTTGAATTGCACCCAAAAATAAATTGGAAGCTGTCTTACGATGGGACCCAGTTGGCACCATAGTGCTGATCACAGACAGTCCCACAGGCAGTCTATCTGGGATGCTATCCAAGCATGAATACCTGTGACTGACAAGACCAGGTTTTTCTGAGAAGAGATGCAATTGGTGGTGCACCAATGCAAGAACCTTTGGGGGATGAATGCCTGCCAAGCTAGGTCCAAGCCACAAACTTCCTCTTGCAGGGGAAGCGCAGCCCCCTCCCTCTAAAGCCGTGTGTCAAGGCCACCCCTGTGCTGCAGCACACAGTCTTCTGGCAAAGCCTGTGGAGACTCACCATCACTTCTGGCTCCTGTTCTTTGGGGCGGACCACTTTCTTCAACCTCTTCTTATTCTTGCGAAGCTTGACAATCGCCTCCAAGTCCTGCAGGCTGTCTAGCTTCAGCCTGGAATTGCTGAGTGTCTCAAGCTGGAAAGGAGACAGGGGAAAGGAGATGTGTGGGCAACCGGCTTCCCCCACAGCACCCGCCACAGTGGGGGAGGGGAGGCCTGGGACGCCCAGTGGGAGAGCTTTGCCGCGCCCCCTTGCAAAGCTTCCATTCATTTCAGTGGGGTTTGTGCAGGGCTGCTTCGCAGCAGGGAGGTGTTTGCTTGTCTGCCACAGCTCAACTTATCCTGCCACTCTTCCTGGTGCTCACTGTATTCTGCTTCACAGTAAACCAGGGGTGGAGAATGGGATCCAGCCACTGGGCAGGATGCTGACAGCCCTCAACCTGCGTGGGCCACTTGGGGTGCAGCCACCCACCTGGTATCCCCTTGACAGGGAGCAGCTGCAACTGCTTTTGGGCAGGACCCGGCTCCATGCAGGGGCTCCAACTGAGAGCTCCTGAGTAGAACCAGACCCAGAGAGAGTCATCAGGAGTGCCCTTTCAGGCTCCCAATTGTCTGTTGCTTTCTTGAAAAAAATGTTTTGTTATGAATGTGTTTGCTGCCCTGAGCTCCTTTAGGAGGAAAGACAGGATATAAATTCAATCAATCAATAAGTGCAACAGAGCCAACAGAATCTTGTGGCCCTTGAAGGGCTAAGAGATCAAAGCAGAAAGAGGATTCAGTCTTCAGTGACATTTAATAGAAGCAGAGCATCGGGACCATAATCTCCCTGAGGGTAGACCAGTTTTTCTTAACCTTGGGTCTCCAGCTGTTGCTGGACTACAACTCCCATCATCCATGATCACTGGCCCTGCTAGCTAGGGATGATGGGAGTTGTAGTCCAACAACAGCTGGAGACCCATGTTTGAGAAACAGTGGTGTGGACGATCCATTGCATTGCTATTCCAGATCTGTATTCCTATAGATTGCTCAACCATTCTCTAGAATGTGCTCTAGCCATTTCCTTTTCTGTGGCCTGTCTCTCTTTGTAGGAATCAGCTCTATCACTTTCACTCTCTCCTTCCCAAATATCATTGCCTTTACATCTGTTTACACACATACTCCAAACTGCTACAGGAAGCAGGGTGTGTGTGATCACATTCAGAGAATACAGTGCAGGGAGTATTTAGTCCTTTCCCCACATACAATAGTCCCATAGCATTTCCCCCTCCCCACATTGAAGTCTGGGGGGAAGTGGGGTGGACCTGCCCAGTTGACTACATTGAGTTAGAGCTGCTCTTCCAATTCCAGCTTCAAGCAGAACTGCCTAAGTTTGCTGCTGCTAAATCACCCATGTCTGGAAGCACCTTTCAAGTGCCATGTGATGCCTTGGGAACACAGGTCAGCCTCTGGCTCAGCTGCCTGAAGAGATGCCAGGTGCACACCTTTGCGTTGTCTGTTTATTTTTATTTTTTTAAATGATATTTATTAGAAGTTTAAAGATTACAGAAAAAAGAAGAAAAGAGTACAACAAAAAAATTGACAAAACATACATTACAATACATAAAAAGAAAAAAAAAATACTTAAAAACCAATACAACAATACAACAACAAAAAAAGACAAGCACACACATCCAATATTCCATATCTCTATCTTTCATTTGCTTGCTTCATCGACCTCCTCACACCTCCCTTCTTGTATTCTAGTTTAGTTAATTATTACAGCAAATTCTTTCCATCTTTCTCAATTTTTGTTGGGTAATTTATCTTAACAGTCTAACCTATTAATTAACTCAACAAATCCTTTCCATCTTTCACTATATTCCGTCATTCAATTTACCTTAATTTATTTTAACCTTTTCTTACCATAAAATACCTTAAAACTTAATACTTATTTATACATAACTCCTTATATCATTTCACCTTTGTGTTGTCTGTTTAACCCATTGACTGCTGGGGGACTAAGGAACAGCTGGCCAGCTGGCTTGCCAGACAAGAGCCTTCTTGTCCACTATTAGCCGCCCTGAGCCCAGTCTTGGCTGGGGAGGGCAGGGTATAAATAAAAATTTATTATTATTATCATTGCCCCCTTGTGGCTGCGGAGGAGATAGGCCCCTGCCCACCCACCCACCCACCCACCCCGAGCAAGGTGGAACTTCTCACCCACCTTTTTCTTCTTCGCATCTTCTGCCTTCTGCTTTTCCTTGCTGACTGCTTCCCACACGCCTGCCGGGCCTGACCGCCATCTCCCTGGCTCCCTGGCCGCGCTTCCTGCCAGCACTTCAAAACCTCTCCCTTTCTCGTCATGTCGTTCGCCACTTACCTGGCAGGAGAGGGAAAAGGGAAGGAGCATGAGGACTGTCTTGGGCCCCCCCCCCCTCTCTCTCTTCCAGTAAAGTGTCTACCGTATATCCCTCCTTCTGGCCGCAAATTCTGGTGGTGGGTGTCAATAGCTCAGCTGTGGAGCATCTCTTTGCATGCAGAAGGTGCCGGGTTCAATCCCCACCATCACCAGGTAGGGCTGGGAATGTCTCCTGCCTGAAACTCTGGAGACCTGCTGCCTGAAAGCACTGACATCACTGAGCTCACTCACTATAAGGCAGTTTCCTGCGCTGCTGGGATTGTAGCACTAGGTTGCACTAGGACCTGGGAGACCAGGGTTCAAATTCCACACTCAGCTGTGAAACTCACTGGGTCCCCCACCTTGATCTCCTTGTTGGAAAGAGGTGATATAAAGACAGTAAGGACAGCAATGAATTCATAAAATGGACCAGGGCAGGGCAGGAGGGCGGGAAACAGGGTGGGAGGGAGCGGGAGAGCCCCAAGTTTTGCAGGTGTACAAAATAACGTAAGGAGGTCATCTCACAAGTGCACCAAAGGTGCACAATCTGCCTCAGTTGCATCAGAATCCACAGCAGCCTACCTGGCCCCAGAATGCCCATTGAAGTTCGTGAGCTGCTCTTAAGCTCCCACCCTGCCTACAGCCAGTTGCTCCCTCAGCCCAGTTTATATGTTTCTGCAAGTTGCTGGCTCTCCCGCCAAGTGGAAAGGGTGCCCAGTGCCAGGGCCAACTTGCAACATTCCCCCCCTCCCTGCCGCCTGCTCCTCCTGGCCCTGATGAAGCAACTTCTATTTATATGGATATGTATATAAGCAGCAGCCCCGGGCTCAGGAACACACATCATGTGCGGCGAATGCTCCCTCCTCCCGCAAGGGCAAAGTCAGCATGGTGCGCAACAGGGCCGGCTAGAGACATTTGGGCGCCTGAGGCAGGACGTCTCCAGGGTGGAAAATCCCCAGGCACTAGCAGGTGACTGGGCAAACTTCATTCCGATGAAGCCCCAGGCTCTCATGCCCGTCCCAGTCATTTCAAGAGGGCGATCATTTCCTGACTGCTTGTAGCTTAGCATGGTCTGCCCACACCCAACCTCACGCTCTCCCTGGCCAAAGGAAAAGGCGCTGCTTGACATGTCCCTACAGAGACAACAGGAGACACGTTGGCAGCGAGGCAGAAAACCCAAACACCTAAGAGCCCTTCAAGTCCAGCATCCTGTTCTCCCTGTGCCACCCAGATGCTTTTCGGAAGCCCAAGGGGAAACCAGCAAGAAGCACCGGGGGTCCAGGACTCTGGGGAGCAGAAGAGAGCCAGTGGGGTGGGGTGGAACTGGGCTCAGTCCTGGGAGGCTGGGGCTTACATTCAGTCACAAAGCTCACCGGCCTCTCAGCCTCACCTACTTCGCAGGGTTGTTGTATTAAACAAGGAGCAGGGAGAACCGTGTGTGTCACCTTCAGCTCGGGGGGTGGCGTGGAGTTGGGCTATAAATGTAGCAGATTAATTGTTGAAAAAACTCTCCTGGCTTGCAATGGCCTTATGCCATCACTAGTACCCACCGATAGCCTCATCCTCCAGGAATTAGTCCATTCCTCTTTTAAAGCCTCCATTATGCTTCCTTTCCAAAATATATATTACAAATACATTTGGTTGCCTGGGATGGAATCCAAAGGGTGCCCCACTCACCCCCCACCTTCTGCTGGGGTCAGCACTAAAAAGTCTTGCTGCACCTTTTAGGCTCTGCTCCTACCTTTCTTGATTCCCCCCTCCCCCACTTTCAGAGGACCCCCCCTGAAGCTTGGCAGGGATGACCCCAGAAATAATGAAGGCAGCCTACAGGTTAGAAAACACACCCTACACACTTAAATAGTGTTTCAACATGTGCCACCTGAGGCAGCCCCCCCCCCCCCCGGCTGCGCAGCGCCTGAGCATAACATTGCTGGAGTAATGCGATAGCTTCTAGGCCTTGTGGCTGCCACAAGCAAGCATGAATGGAATGGCTCTTTTCGCCCCAGTTTCAGTCACTCCAGCATGGTCAGCGGCTCCCTTCCTTCTTAGGTCTCCAGGGAAGAGGACACCCAGAGGTCTTGGGTGACCTCCATGAGGCAGCAAGCAGAGCTTCAGCTGGACACAGCAGCCAAAATAAGACATCAGCTGCAGCGCCAGGCCATCCTCACGCCAGGGGAGGCCTAGCAGGCTTGTTTGTGACATGCTTCCCATCTGCACATATAAGGCAGTTGAAGGAGTTCGTTCGCTGTCTCAGCTCATTCAGCAAAGGAACACAGGAGGCTGCCTTCGACCGATCCATCTAGCTCACTATTGCCTGCACTGACTGGCAGCAGCATTCGGGGGGGGGGGGGTTAAGCAGGTTCTCGCCCAGCCCCACACCTGGAGATTCCATTGGGGATTGAACCAGGGACCTTCCGCATGCAAGGCAGATACTCCACCACTGAGCCACGACCCGTCCTTTGACAGCAAATTGAATTGTTGTTTCATACAAGAGACTTCCTCAGCCCCACCTGGAGATATGGGGCATTGACCCTAGAGCCTTCAGGTGGGCTACCATGCAGCTGCAGCAGGCACACCCCCATCACCTGCTGGTCGGCTGTATTGTACTGCATTCCTATTGAAATGAGCACCATTCTAAATTTGCATGTATACAACTAAATGGCCATATGGAAACTGCTGGCCCTTTTGTCTTCTTTTGGGGGCAATGCATAGCTGGCCACCCCAACCCACACCGCCCGACACTTGGAGTGTCCTGGATCAGAGAACCTTCCCACCCAAATAAGGTCTGTGGCAGGTGTGGGAAGAAAGCACATTGGAGCCTTTGAGTAGATTTCTAGGTGATGTGCAGTCTGCCTGCAAGGGTTTCTAACTAATTGCCTCAAGAATTGCAACAATCCAGCTCAGTCCTGGTCCTGGTCACAAATTCCTGGGCTGAGCAGACACTCACAGAGACATGGTGTTCCTTAATTCTCAGCCTGGCACCAGACTGTTTTGCACCAAACTGTGGCTGGTGTACCTCAAGGCTCTCATTAAACAGACAAAAACCATAGCCGGCCGTTTGCCCATCTCTGAGCTGAGAGCCCATCCCACTACTCCCACTTTGCTCTGGATTGCCCTCAGCCCCCCACCCAGCCCCTCCATCGCTTACCAACTGCTGAATGCTGAAGATCTCCATGGTCCCCCCTACCTCAGAGCCACAACGCTCACTCCTTGGCCACCAGGCACAGCAGCTGTTTTTATTACACCCGGGGTGGGGGTGGAGAGAGACTGCCTTTGGGCTTTGCTCCAAAGCTCTCCCTCCCCTCCAGCAAACTGGATAATTCAGGTGCCATGTCACGCGGGCTAAAATAACTTCATAGTTTAAAGGTTTCCAGAGCTTGCAATGGGATTCCCAGGTCCAGAGTGGGAAACGTGTGCAATTGTTTGGAATGAGAAGAGCTCCAGATAAATCAGAGCCATTGGGAGTCCCATGACATTGGGCACAGGCTCCCTACCACCATGCTATTTGCTCCCAACGGTGCTACATTGGCTGCCAATAACCTACCGGCCCCAATTCAACATTGTTGGCCTTGACACACAAAGCCTGGACCAGCTGGGGGCCCAAGTGCCATAGGAAGCTGCCTTAGACCAAGTCAGCCCATTAGCCTATCAAGCTCAGTGTTGCCTACACAGACCGGCAGCACTCTCCAGGGTTTCAGGCAGGGGGCATTCCCAGATCTGCCTGCAGATGCAGAGGGTTGGACCTGGGACCTTTTCCATGCAAAGCAGATGCTCCGCTGCTGTGCTGTGGCCCCTGCCCAGTTGCCGGCAGGAACGCCTTCCCCAGAACTTGCACTCTGGATTCAGGGTGGGTTAAAGAAGCGGAGAGCAGGTGACCATGTGTACAGGCAGGTGGAGTGAAGCCTGGACCTAAAAAGCTGCAGCCCAAACGGCAGCCTCTGCTTCCTGTGGATTTGCAGACAGTTGAGCAGAAGAGATCCTCCCAGAGCAGTTTAACAACCAATCCCTTTTCACAGGGGACTCTGGGAATTGTAGCTCTGCGAGGGGAACAGGGGGTCTCTAACAACTCTCAACACCCTTAACAAAGCACAGCTCCCATCATTCTTTGAAGGGAAGCAACATCTGTTGACATGTAAGGTGTGGATGTGGTCTATGTCTACAATGTTTGATCATGCGTCATTGTTTTACCATTAAACCTGGGGATTTTGGGTTTTTTAATTGTAAATCACCTAGGAAGCAGTTTTTCTTCAGTATGCGGATGATACCCAGCTCTACCTCTCTTTTAAATCAGAACCAGTGAAGGCGGTGAAGGTCCTGTGTGAGTGCCTGGAGGCGGTTGGAGGATGGATGGCGGCTAACAGATTGAGGTTGAATCCCGACAAGACAGAAGTACTGTTTTTGGGGGACAGGAGGCGGGCAGGTGTGGAGGATTCCCTGGTCCTGAATGGGGTAACTGTGCCCCTGAAGGACCAGGTACGCAGCCTGGGAGTCATTTTGGACTCACAGCTGTCCATGGAGGCACAGGTCAAATCTGTATCCAGGGCAGCTGTTTACCAGCTCCATCTGGTACGTAGGCTGAGACCCTATCTGCCTGCGGACTGTCTCGCCAGAGTGGTACATGCTCTGGTTATCTCCCGCTTGGACTACTGCAATGCGCTCTACGTGGGGCTACCTTTGAAGGTGACCCGGAAACTACAACTAATCCAGAATGCGGCAGCTAGACTGGTGACTGGGTGCGGCCGCCGAGACCATATAACACCGGCCTTGAAAGACCTACATTGGCTCCCAGTAAGTTTCCGAGCACAATTCAAAGTGTTGGTGCTGACCTTTAAAGCCCTAAACGGCCTTGGTCCAGTATATCTGAAGGAGCGTCTCCACCCCCATCGTTCTGCCCGGACACTGAGGTCTAGCTCCGAGGGCCTTCTGGCGGTTCCCTCACTACGAGAGGTCAAGTTACAGGGAACCAGGCAGAGGGCCTTCTCGGTAGTGGCGCCCGTCCTGTGGAACGCCCTCCCATCAGATGTCAAAGCGATAAACAACTACCTGACATTCAGAAGACATCTGAAGGCAGCCCTGTTCAGGGAAGTTTTTAATATGTGACATTTTAGTGTATTTTTTATCTTTGTTGGAAGCCGCCCAGAGTGGCTGGGGAAACCCAGCCAGATGGGCGGGGTACAAATAATAAATTATTATTATTATTATTATTATTATTATTTATCAGACCAAAAAAACTGAATGAATGAATAATCTGGTCCAACAAGAGGGGAAATTTCAGAAGTAAATTACTCTCATGGACTGAATATAAATTACAAAAATGCATGAGATCAATAACACTTAAGAGGATTACTGAAGAAATGAAGTAAGACCTTTGAGCAGCTGAAACCAGGCAGGGAAACTTGTGGCTGGTCAGATGCTGTCAGCCCACCACCATCCAAAGCATCCAGGGAGCACCAAGTTGGCGAAGGGTGTCCCAAAGTGCCGCTCATTTGTTACTGTGGGCTGCAAGGCTTCTCTTTCTACCACCATATTGCTGGGTGGAGAAACGACGTGGCTGAAAACCTCTGGGGCGGAAGGCACTGGAGCCCCATTCCGCTCTGCCAGCCTCCTGCTGCTGCTGTCAAAGTCTCACAGATAAACTACTGAGGTCTGGTAGAAGGTGGGGAAGGGAGGAGGTTACAGGAATTTGAAAGCCAAGATTCTCTGTCGCTGAAGAGTTCATGTTACAGGTACAGGAGGAGCAGGATGGAAATAGCTGCCAGATAGGATGATATTCCATCTCCTTGAGATGCTATTCCCACTGCCCAAGCACTCAAGGTTACATAAACACTCCAGGATTCTGCTTCAGGAAGTGCAGGCGTTGGGTGTTTTGGGGTGGGGGGGAAGAGAGCTGCTTTTCAATTTGTCAAAAGTTGATGCAAAAGCTAGTTGAGGAAATGCATGAAATCAGAGAGTTCGTTCAATTGTGTGATGGGTGATAGGAGAGAGGAAATTTTAAATATAAAAGGCTTCCATTGCTTAAATATCTAAAAAAATATTGATAGGGATATTGACAAAGATATTTTCCATACGGTAAGATTAAGAGAATACCGTGATAACTTCATTGATTATTGACTAGATGTGTATCTATCTATACAGACACAGTCTTGGTAGTGTGATGTGTGAACAGTGTTATTATTTAATGTTTGGTCACAAGGAATATTTCTTTAAAAGGAAACACTAAGTTGATTCAAAAGTTCAAGTGGGGAGACAGGTGAGCTCATTTCCCTTTGCTGCTCTCAGTGGCCAAGGGCACAGCGAGATCCCTCTGCTCGATAAACAGTATCCCGTTACAGGACAGTGCTGGATCAGCCGAGCCAAGAAGAGTTCATTCACCTGCTGCAACCCCCTGATGGATAAGATGCCATCGCTGGCCAGTCCTGCCCTCTCCCAGCTTCCGTATGGAGATCCAGTCTGACCTCTTTGTAAAATAATGAATGAGCAATGAAGCTGAAAGCATAAGGAGACCAGCTAAGAGAACGGTCCAGCCTCCTGGGCCATTTCATGTTCTGATCTTGCCCTATTTGAAGAGCCAGATTAGATGCAACACAAGAGACAAATGAAATAGCTCCTTCTCCAGCCTGGTGCTCTCCAGATGTTTGGGACTAGAACTCCCATCAGCCATAGCCAGCACATACTGATGCAGTTCCAACACATCTGGAGGGCACTGCGTTTGGGAAGGCTGTTGCAGGGCCTTAATTACATTTTAATGCAGCTACACACAAGGTTGGTGGGTCCAAATTTAATTGGAGCAGCAGAGAAGGGCCAGCTGAACCTTTTCCCTGGGGGATGTTATATGATCAACCATCCCCTCCCCATCTCACCCCAGTCATTGTTCCATCCACGGGAAGAAATATATTGGGCCCATGTATCTTTTCAAATGTAACAAGAAAAACAGGGATTGATTTTTAGTGGATAAAGAGCTTGCAGGAAAAGGGTTAAACGTGTGCCCCATTCACATTCAAAGGCCCACCTCATTTGCACTGAAGTTTCATTTTTTAAGTAGGAGGACATTTCATACGGAGCCCCATGTCATGTCTGGTATAGTCAACTCCCGTACCTTGCCACTTCTGTGAAAGTGTGAAGCAAACTCATGGCTCTGACGCCATCTCCACCTACTGGATGGGTCCGTTGGGAGCTGGGTTTGGTGCCAGAGGCCTCTTGGTCGCTGCAGCAGAGCTCCTTTTGCACACTGATGAGCTGGTACAGTCCAAAAGGGCAAACTTCGCCATTTTGAGTCTGCAGGCTGTAACTCATCTGGAAGGGTGGGGATGTGGTTGTTTGTTAAGAGCTGGAATTCATGTTTTGGATAGCCTGTGCTTTTCTTTAGGTGTGTACTGTTATTGGGAGTCTCTGATGGAGCTGATTAAGAATTGCATGTGACTAAGCTTCTGGTGAGAAAAAAGTTCTAAAGGGGAAATAAAATGCATACTTTTGATTCAGGCTTAGTCATCCTTACTTCGTCCCATTAAAAATCAATGGGTTTAAGTGAGTCCTGTTATTTTCTATGAGTTTTTTTTAAGCAGGACTACACTAGTGGCCAAAATTGTGGAAACCTTTTGGAGAAAGTGTATTTCCGAGGTTTGATGGCTCACAACACCACTTTTTTTTGGAGCAATACCATAAAAATATTACATCAATGGAAAGATAATTTAATGAAGAATGTAATTCAACAATGTTTGTTTAATTATCAAAAGTTATAGCCAGATAACCAGAAAAAGAAGTGTTTAGAGAGCCAATCAGGTGTCATCTTTTTTGGCAATGATGGCTCACAACACTACTTTTTTGGAGTAATATCATAAAATTATGTATCAATGGAAAGATAATTTAATGAAGAATGTAGTGCAATAACTTTTATGAAGGATTATTTATTACAACATAAATAAGGAGGACATTTGTCAGTATGTTATGTGATTGCTATCAGGTTGGTTGGGGGTTTTTTTGTTCTTTCATTTAGTGAGCTTGTAAAACATAATAAAATTAAAGAAATGGTGCAAAGAGTTGACTAGTCACCCAGGTGGTGATGTAGAATAGTACTATTAAGTGAAGAAGGCTACAGTTATGAAGAAATTAGAAGAAAAATTGGTGGAAACTCAACCAAAGAGCGAAACAAAATAAAAAATCTCTTCCAGTAGCACCTTAGAGACCAACTAAGTTTGTTATTGGTATGAGCTTTCGTGTGCATGCACCCTTCTTCAGATACTTTCCCCAGAGCCCCAAATCCAGGGACAGACACCGTAAGCCGATTGAAGGAGCTTGACTGAGGAAGCCCACCTGCCTAACACCTGAGCAATGGCCATTCCCAAGATCCAGCTGCTTTTAGGGGTGGGAGTAGTCCTCCCATACCCCACAAACTCTCCTTCAGCAACCACAGGGATCCCAGCATAATCCCAGAGTCACAGCCAGGGCCCCCTCTTACTTTGGTGGCCCCAAAATCTAGGCCAGGCCTTGAAGAGGAGCAATTAGAACTGTGAGACTGCTTACACCTCCTACACAGATACAGGTCACAAGTGGACTTGGTTCACACACGCCTTTGTAATACCAGAGGACGTTAGCAGGACGGTGGAAATGTTTGCTTAAGAGAGCACCTCGTCTCCTCAACAATCAGTTCCCTACTCCAGAAGCTTCCTCAAGTCCTCGTTCGTGTCAGGAACCAAATCGCAGGCGCGGCGCAGGCTCTTGTCCTGCAGGCGTCTCAGGTCAGAGTTGCGCTCCAGGAAGAGGAGGCAGAGGTCTCCGTGTCCATTCTCGGCTGCCTGCAGGGAGGGAGGGAGGGGTCAAGGGTTGCCCCTTGTTTATTGCATTTATAGCCCCACCTTCTTTCCTCTAAGGAGCTCAAGGTGGAGTACATCGTTCCCCCGCCTGCAGAGTTAATCCCCACAACAACCCCGTGAGGGAGGTCAGGCCGAGAGACAGCGACTGACTCCAAGGTCATCCGGTGAGCACCATGGCCAAGTGGGGATTTCAACCCTGATCTCCCAGGTCCTAGGCGAACATGCTCCAACCACTGTACTACTCTAGACCTTGGCCTCCCACGGAACAGCCAGACTCACGGGACGGTTCTCACGGGAGGGAGGTGCCAATGGGAGCAAGGGAAGGACATCGCATCCCCTCCCCACCCCCCCACCCCAAATAAGGAAAACCCACAGCCCATTAGGAACTGGAGGGGCAGGCGCTTGGCCTTCCTTGGGGCTTGTCTGGAATCAGCCCTGGGACTGTGACCCTCCTTGCAGAAGGCTTGCCTGAACAGAGAGACGTGTGGGCAACTTTTGCATGGCCAGAAGGCAGCTGCCTGGAGAAAGGGAAGAGTCCCTTGTGTTGCTCCACCCACTCTGGCCCCACCCATACAACCGAGTGACCCTACGGGCAAAGGTGTCTCGGTGCATCACTACACATTTGCCTGCGAATGAATGGAACGGCCAAGGAGCCACTCGGTACCCCACACCTTGTGCAAGCAGGTCTTCCCGTCGTCATCGGTGGCTGCTGGATCAGCCCCGTAGGTCAGCAGGAGCTCAGCCACCTCCGTGTGCCCACAGTAAGAGGCTCGGTGGAGAGGGGTGGCCCCGCCATGGGTCTGAGCGTTGCAGGCAGCTCCGCTCTCCAGGAGGAATCGGCAGACGTCATAATGGCCATTGCGGCTGGCGTAGTGCTGCAAGGCAGAAAACGAGGCATCTTGGGCTGGTCTGGGCCATTTCAGGCAAGCCACCTTCCCTTGCGCCTTGTAAGATGTAGGATGTAAGATGTGGGGCAGCTGGATTGAAAGGGCCTTGGCAGCCACCTGCAATCATGGGGCTTGCAACATGCCATGCACAAGTGCCTGCAGAGCCCCACTTCTGCCATCCCTGCCATCCCTGGTTGAAACAGTCTGGTGGGTCAAATGGGGAGGCACTTGCTCAGCATGATGTCTGGGGCTTCGCAAACAGAAAACAGGGGAAGCTGCCTCAACCCCCTCAGGCCACTGGTCCACCTTGCTCAGTACTGTCTGTGCTGACTGGCAGCAGCTCTCCAGGATTCCAGATGGAGGTTTCTCCCAGTCCTACCTGCAGATGCCAGGGAATGAGCCTGGGGCCTTCTGCATGCAAGGCAGGCGATCTGGCCCTGAGCGACGGCCCTCCCCCCTCAGCTGATCCTCAGCACTTGCAAATAACTGTGCCTTTGCATGAATGGCTCTGCAGGCAAAAAGAGGTCACCTGACATCACTGTGATGTCACACCAGCGTGAATGGAGCCCACCTGACAGCAGATGCATCTTCCTTCTCATAAAAGACAGAAGGTGCAGGCACTATGCATTGTTGGGACATCTGGCAGGGGACACTAGTAGCCAACTCTCTTGTATGGTTGCATTCTCATGTATTTTTGAAATCTGACCCCCACAGTAACCTTGGACACTTACCAAAGCTGTGTATCCAAAGGGATCTGGCTCGCTGGGATTACTTTGGTTTAGGATCTGTTTTTTTACCTTCTCAAGGTCTCCATTCAGAGCAGCACACCAAATCCCTACACATAAATAAATTTCAATTTATCTTTATATTGGCACTAGTCTGTCATTGAGCAGCCCTCAACTCGTGTCTCTCTGTCCTCAAGTCTTGTTTTAAACCACCACATTTCCCCTCTGTGTCCTTCCCTGCTTGCTCCACTCAAAGCTTTGCCACTGTTTAGAACTACCAGTTTCCCCTCTCAATGTCTTATCATTGCTGTTTTACCCAAACCTCTGCCATTGTTTGAAACTATCACTATTTTCCTCTCAGTGCCCCTCTCTGTCTTCCAACCAGCAAGCAAGAGGCATTATCAGGGTTCAAAAATGCATTGCAGCCAAACAAGGGCCAGTGCAATGCAGGGCCAGTGAAGTGTAGCTTGGGGAGATGGGGTGGTTGGAAAAAGGGAGGGGCACAGGAAGAGTCTATTTTGCAGGCCAGGCAGAGAGGCTCAGACAGCTACATTTGGCTCCTAGGCCAGAGGCCTTCCTGCCCCTGCTTTGGACCATAACTTATCTTTTTTCTCTCCTCCAGACAGGATAAGGAGGCAAAGAGAGTTTTAGTTAAAGCTCATCTCCTTATCCCCTTCTCACCCCTCCAAAGACCCACAACAGACTCAATGCCCCAAAGCTTCTGTACCTCTCTCAAAATCCATCTCCTCCAGAGTCTGGTGAACACTTGGCACAGCCACATGGTGGGAGCAACAGGAGCCATCCTTGGAGTGTCCAGGCGACAATGCCATTGTTAGCCCTTTGAGGTTATTATTTTGGGAAGCAGCTGTAGGTCCTGCTGAAGAGGAAGAGAAAGGCTGTGCCACAAAGCAGAAGAGAGGCACACTCTCTAGCACAATGTCCAGAAAGAACAATTCAGACCCCAAGATAATAATGAATGATGGAACAAGCACAGGCAAAGCTTGGGAATTGACATTTTCTAACGTATAATGCCCAGCAGGTGGCGGAGCACAACCTACGCTGGATCTTTAGCATCCAATTTCTACTGAAAGGAAGCAGGATGAAAGCAATTTTGTTCTGCATCTGCACTGTACTTTTATTCTGGTCAATTGTCCATCTATCCAGGAGTGACCAAGGTGAGGTTTAGAGCAGGGATGCCCTCCAGATGTGGTTGGACTCAAACTCCCATCATCACCAACCACTGCTCATGCCAGCAACAGCAGGCTATTAAGGCACATCCCAGATGTGGTGAATTCACCATAGCCAAGAGCAAAATGCGCCCTGAAGCTTCTCACAGGGCAAAGCCTTCAGCCATTCTATTTCTCAGAGCAGGTTCAGGTTCATCCTGGTATAAGACAGCTTCCCAAAAACACTTCCCAGAGGGGTTACTGTGTTAGTCTGCCAGAGCAAAACCAGCAAAAGGCCTCCTGGCACCTGAACATTTTTTGGCATCTCTGTCTTGAGAGACAATGGGGTGCACCTCCAGGGGTGATGTCAAATCCCTGCATTAGCAGCACTGAAGTGACCTCCCTGGGGTGCTAGCCTGGGCAGTGTGTCTGGAGGTCCTGAGCTGCCCAGATGACAAGACCAACCTCACTGGTGTGGACCAAAGGAAAGCACAGCAATATGTTTGGCACCAGCTTGGCTGTAGGAGTTGCCAGTGGAAGAAGACTGGAAGAAATTTAAAGACTATCTACAGAGACATTGTAAAATTAATGAATGTTAGAATGATGTTGGATTGAAATTAAGTGGTTTCTAGCTGTAATGGTATAAAAGAATATGAAAAAATGGTTTTTTACAAGTAAAAATTCAAGGTTATAATAATTTAAGATTAAAGATCTGGGTAAAATAAAGAGGGAAAGAAACTGCTGAGCTAATAAATTGAACTGGAATACAAAAAAGGGAGGTACGAGGAGGTCCGAGAAACAAGTAAATGAAAAATAATGTGATGGGGGGGGGGGGAGTTGCCAGGAGGCGGCATAAAAGGCGCCACCGAGACTCCAGATTTCTGTAGGATTTACTCCTTAGCCTTTTCATCTCTCGAAGATGTCCCTTAACAGATACACCTTAAGAGATGTAGTGTATAAGGAATGTGTGACTGAGATCAGCACAAATGCCACAAACTTGGTCTGTTTTCACAGTGAATTATAAGCACCTTTGAGCTTCTTTCACATGGTATGTGCCAGAAACTGGGTTGGTAGACAGACCAACAATCTGCTTTGTATGTTTTGGGGTTAGGGCCTGGCCTAGCGGGAGAGTCTGACCACTGGCCATGCAGGCTGGGGTTCATGGGATGCTCAGTGGCATCTGGAGGGCCACAGGTTCCACATCCCTGAATGAAAGGGATCCGTGTGTGGTGGGAGAGAGGTTTCTTTCACTGAGACTCTAGAGAGCTATTCTCAGTCAGAATTGAGCAGAAATGGGAAGCAGGTAGATCTAGGATCTACTTGTAGGCCTTTGGATGTTGGCAGAAGATAAGTTACAGAGAATCAGAAACACTGGGTTAACGGTAGCAACAAAAAGCCACCCTCCCAATCTAGATTCCCCTGTCCAGATGAAGAAGACTTAGGATGAAAGGAAGAGTAGCTTCTTATGTGACAGGACTGTCAATGGAAACAAATTCCTGGACCAAGGACATGCTCAGAGGCATGCTCAGAGGTCCCTCATTCTATGTTGCCCCAACTGAATTATTCTGCATGCAGTTCCTGTTGGGGGTCCCCAGCATCTTAGTTGAAAAAACAACACAGACCCAACCAGCCTTAAGTCTGCACACCCGTTATACTTGTCCATGCAATTAACTCATTTATACAAAATATAATATAGGTTAAAAATGGTAACTGTTAAGAATTGCTATAGACCTTTTTTCTCTTTACACTTCTGGTTTTCTTTTTAAGAACTTCTTATGTGTTGCATTTAAATTTCAATAAATAGTAATAATAATGTCTGTGCACCCACGAAGCAGACCAGCCTTTCCCAACCAGGTGTCCTCCAGATATTGGGACTATGCCTCTCCTCAGTCCCAGCAGCACAGCTGTCTGACTGGAGGAAGAGGCCAGAGCCCCGCCGGGCCAGACCCAAGTCCGGCATCCTGTCCCGGGGGCGGCCAGCCAGGAAGCCCTCCAGCTCGGAGCTGGAGCAAGGCGGCTTCCTTCCAGCCCCCCTGAGCCTCGAGGGATGCTGGGGGCCAGGCGGGGGGGGCCCTGCGGCCCCCAAGAGGCGGCTCCCCTCCAGCAAGCCTGGCGCGGGGCCGGGGAGTTGTGGCTGGGAGTCGTAGTTCAGCCCCCCCCCCCCCGAGCCGGCGGGTCCTGCCGGGGGACCAGGGGCCTCTCCTCCCCCCAGGTCACGTGGGCGCCGGCTGCTCCCAAGAAAGGGAACCGGCCGCCATCTTAGCTCTTACCTGCCACGGCCGCCCGTTCCGCCCAATCGGAGAGGAGCTGGGCGGGGAAAGGCAGCCAATGCGGTCGCACGAAGGGAAGAAGACCGGAAGCAGCCAGGGGGCGGGGCGAGGGTTTCCCTGCGCGCAGTAGCGGCGAGCGACCGCTAGAGGGAGCCGGCGACTCGGGAATGGTGGGCGCGCGCGTGGCCTGCGGAGCACCTGGGCAAAGAATGGAAATTACGCTGGGGGTTAATGCAGTGCTGTTTTTCTGGGGGGACGCCTCCTCCCAAACATTTTGAGAATCTTTGTACTTTTGTCCATTTACTGTCTTTATTTTCCCCGATTTGAACTATAAAAAGGTGATTTTCTTGAATCAAAATGAGAGTAACCCCTAAACATTTTTTGAAGAAGAAAAGAAAATGCACTGGCTTAATGTAAGCCAGGACGGAGCCCTCCTCCAGCCCTTCATTGGCATTGGTATGCTGCCTGTGTGCTTTCCAAGTTGTTTGTGCATGTGCTTTTTGAGCATGTGCAGAGATTGTCTCCTCCGCTAAGCACCCCAGAGACCCACACTGAGCCTGGACACCTCCAAAGACTTTTAGTCACTGCAGCAAGACCAGCCAGTCCATTTAGAAACGGCACCATTTCACTTGACGCTTGCTCTTGCCTTGGTCTCTTGAGGTGGGCTGGCATATGAGGATGCAGTGATACCTCGGTCTAAGAACAGCCCTGTTTATGAACAATTCAGTTTACAAACTCCACAAAACCAGAAGTAGTGTCCCGGTTTGCGAACTTCACCTCGGTCTAAGAACGGAATCCGAATGATGGAAGGGCACCGGCAGCGGGAGGCCTCATTAGGGAAAGCGCTTCTCAGTTTAAAAACGGACTTCAGGAACGGATTAAGTTCGTAAACCAAGGCACCACTGTACTCTCCCAGAGACAGTTGCTGTTTGCTCAAACCTGGCAATTCACTCTCCTGTCTTCTGTTCCTTTCTTTAAAATGCTTAAATGCTTCCTTCTGTGTTTCCATCACTCTCTGGGTCTCTATAATAAATAAATGCACATCCATGGAAACATTGAATCCCTGCATCATTCACCATGCACAGTGAAAGGCGTTAAGAACAGTCCGACTGGTCTTCTAGGGCAGCC